>NC_056743.1:277119729-277369729 GCF_019279795.1 Protopterus annectens
AGAGTTGTATAATTATTCATCAATTATATTAACTTCCTTACAAAAGGATACACTGCAAAAAGGTTTTCTTTTTAAACCTACAACACATGGATCTGTAACTCAAGCATTAACTGATTTACATTTATTTCAATAAATGTAAATCTAAGATAAGTTTTTCTAACTCAGGCTTACAAAAATTTTTATAAGAGGCCAGATTGATGTGGCCATCAGAATGTGCAAATTATTGATGCATTTTTGCAGTGTGTGTAAAGGACAAAACAGATTTTAATGAACATGAACAACACACAAAATACATCTTATATATGAATATTGTTCTGAAATAAGTGGATAAGGGAGGAGTATTGCCAGTTTAGATTTAACTGATTATAGTACACAGGTTACCAAGTAGTTAATAAATAATAAATTAATAGACTAATATCAAGATCTAAATCAAATATTTACTATTTATTTATGTAGGCAATCCTAACTAATGAATTACTTCTATATTTTTATGTTAATGAACCTGTCATACCAGAGCTCTATGGGCTTCTGAATATCCATAAAGATACTCTAAACCCCCATGATGCCCATAGTTTCAGGTTTCTAACTAATTGAACTGCCGGCACTCAAAATGCCAAGTGCCAACAAGCCAAAAAAAGATGGAAAACTAGTAGAAGAATGAATGTCAAAAATTGCTCTTCTCCTTTAAACTTCTTTTTGCAGGGGGTAAGCCCATCCTGCACCCCCCCCCATGTGGGGGAACCCCCCCACACACACCCATACTTATATATACCAATGTCAAGCTTGTCATACCTTGAAGAAAAGGGATTATTCCAAGAAATGGCATCACAGACATAGTGTATTTAAGTACATTTTTCTGCCATTCAGTCTCCATATTTTGAGACTTGCTCTAGAAGTTCTTGACATTTCAAAGGGTTACCATTTTAAATGACACAACACATTTTTAAATGATTTATATGAATGGTATGGCCAAACTGGACTAGTAGATTTTGAATTTGCTACATGGGATGCCCGTTCCCTTTATGCTAGTATTCCCAGTTCTCATAGCATAGAGTTTGTCAGGACATTTTTGAAAGATATTACTACATGTAGAATGTACTGCACATTGCTTGAAATATTACTTGAGAATAATATATTTATTTTTGATGATGTGAGCTACTTACAAAAGACAGGTGTAGCGATGGAACCACATGCATGAACACATATGCTAATATAATGTTCCTGCAAAGGAAGAAGGATAGTGTCTTTAATGGGAATGAGTTCAGGACCATATCCTCTTTTACAGGAGGTTTGTGGATGATGTCTTTTTAGTATGAAGAAAGGCAGATGGGGATTCATTTACCTTAGATAGTTTTAAAAATATTTAGAAAGCACCACTTCCTTCTTGTATTTTGATATGATCATTTCAGGTAGCAATATATTTTTAGATGTTAACATAAAAGAAGAGATAGATGTCAAAATTTCAACTTAAGTTTTTTTAAGAAAGTCTGTATGTAGGACACATATATATATATATATATATATGCATATATATATATATATATATATATATATATATATATATATATATAGGCAAAAGTAGCATGCCTCTCTACAGCTTGTTTATGGAATATAGTAAGAGGTCAAATACTGTGTTATTCAAAAATTACTAATGATTTTAATAGTTTGCAAGAAACTTTGAATTCAGAGAACAGTAGTTTTAAAACCAGAAGTTATAAAGAGGAATGACTTGCAGATATTAAGGAAGATGTGATATAAATAAGGATATATTTTTGGCCCAAAGAAAAACATGCCTTGTCATGTTAAATATGCTTCAGAGTCAAATACTAGGAGGGCAAAGTATGATACTGCTTTCTAGCCAGATAATATTACATTCCCACTTACCTACACACAGGATACATGAGAATTATGTAATATTTTGAAGAGAAATTGGAACATTTTGAGTTACAACAAAGACATTAGGAAATAGCAGGACATGCCCTAGATTTATGTTTAAAAATGGAATGAACTTAAAGAGACAGTTTTGTTATAAAAAGCAATATAATATTTGTGAGTTAGTCAGATAAGGAACACAGAGATGCAGCCTTTGCCATTTCTATAAGTTTATTGATACTAGAGTATTTTATATATATATATATATATATATATATATATATATATATATATATATATTTAACCTAGACTACATAAAAAAAAAATATTTTACACATTATGCTCATTGCAGGCCAAAAATATAGTTTGTCTGAGATCTTATGATATCTGTAAGGTATTCTATATAGTTAAAATTAACTGCCAGTTAAGAGAAATAATATACCAACATCAGAATGATATAAGTAATCATACTGAAAATAATGCCTTAGTAAGACAAGTCATGCAGAAAGGAAGCAGTCATTCTTTTGCGTTCTTAGTTTGCGAGATAATTATGGAAAATCCACATGATGGAGATATTAAGACTCATACAGAGGTAATTCAAAGGGTTTTTTATGATTTAATGCACAATACAAGCTAGGGTTACATAATGCAGTCCCTTTAAAACTGGTTTTAAAACAAACAGGCTTGAAGCATTCATTTTATCTATATAAAAAAAAACATTTCATGAATGGGTTTAGATATTTTGAGTTGATGGAAAATCAGCATCTCAAATTGTTTGGATTTAAACATCATTGATTTTTGAAAGTTATTTGAAATTATGTTATAATTTCAAATAACTTTAAAAAAAATGATGTTTAAATCCAAACAATTTGAGATGCTGCTTTTCCATCAACTCAAAATATCTAAACATATTCATGAAATCGGATGGCCGCAGTGGTGCAGCGGTTAGCGTTGCCACCTCACAGCAAGAGGTTCTCTGGTTCGATCCTCGGCTGGGGTGCCTTCTATGCAGAGTCTGCATGTCCTCCCTGTGGTCGCGTGGGTTTCCTCCGGGTGCTCCGGTTTCCTCTCACATCCCAAAGACATGCTGTAGATGGATTGGACACTCTACATTGGCCCTAGGCGTGAGTGTGTAGATGTGTGTGCCTTCTGTGGAAGGCTGGGCACCGGGCTGGCAATTGAACACCGTAAAATCTCCACTGCCAATCATGAGTGGACAGGTGATCCACTGTGGTGACCCCTAACCGGGAAAAGCCGAAAGAAGAAGAAGAAGATTTGAAATTATGTTATACTTCCTAAATGCCTAGGTCATGTGATTTTAAGCAACTGGTTAAAACCTTCCAACCCAAAGTGTTTGCAAGATTTAAAAAAAAAAACTAATGGAGTTTACAGTTTGTTTGTTTATTAAAGTATGTTATATTTTCTTAATGTCTGTTTTTAATGTATTAATTTACTGATTACAAGAGGTTAGCTTTACGGATCTGGCCTTCAGTGGATTTTGAACCCTGATTATGTATTTCATTTCCAAGACTGATAATGCCTTCATGCATGTAGTTAGCAATTTGCTAGAACTTGAAAAATTTATTGTCTGTGTGACTTCTAATGAAAACAATACTCAGAGTGGAAGTAAAACAAATTTGGATTCTTTATGAAATGCATTTAGTATTACTTCATATTTTAAATATTTCTGGGAACTGAGAAGCAATCACAGTGCATTATGAGTTCATGGGGGTGGAAGTTTCCCCTTTCACCAGTGTGCAGAAGTATCATAGTTAATACATTATGCAATGCATGCAAAGGACTTCAGCACCAACAAAAAATGTGTTTATATATATGGAATATAGGTGGCAATGGTCTGCCAAAGAAAATATGTAAGTCAAGATTGCCCAAATGTATTACTGCCATTTGCAAATTGTTTCTAATAATAATAATAATAATAATAATAATAATAATAGTAATAGAGTTTTCATGCTTACCATCTACAGCACTTGAAACCTATAAAAAAAAGGAATAATTAGTACTTATTATATATATTCAAAGTAAGCAAATGTATATCTATATCCAAATTAAGCAAATGTGCACAACAGGGTGTGTGTGTGTGTGTGTGTGTGTGTGTGTGTGTGTGTGTGTGTGTGTGTGTGTGTGTGTGTGTGTGTGTGTGTGTGTGTTAAAACTTAGGAAGTATACATTTACAGAAGTATAGCAGACTAAGGCACACAGTGTATTATAACTAGGTAATATGTTTAGTATGTTTCAAACAGGTCCTACTCAGAGCACCTCTATACAAGTTAGTATCCTTAAAAAGTCTTAATATTTTGCTGCAAACCACTTTAAATGGGTGAGGTATCATTAGATATCACTGCATCCTTACCTTTGTGCCTGCCATTCCTATAAAAACCTCTATAATCAGCAATGACTCCATTTTTAATTTGTAACGTTGATTATTTATTTATTTATTTATTTTTATTATTTTATTTTTATTTTACATTTGTTGACCGGGCTAGTCCAGCTGGATACATATCCATTTTCAGCAGAGGCCCGGGGAGAAAAGCTCCTCGAGAGTACAGAACAATATTTTACTTAAATCAAAAAAATAAAACAATTTAAAGTTTAACAGGTGGAAGTACCATATAAAGTTAAGCTATTTTATGCATGAAAGAACATATTGGAATAAGTAGTGTAGTAAATAAGGAAATTTGTTCAGTTCAAAACACATTTGAATGTAGTATCTTATGTTAAGTATATATGTTAACATAGTAGGGAGACTGAGAGTCATATTATGATATAAAAGAGAGTCCAATCAATTGAAAGGCAAGATATAATTGTGGTTTTCATTAGGCAGTTAGATTATACAGCCATTAAGACTTAGTAACTTAGTGAGAAGTAGACGTGAGAGGTTAGTCTGGGTTCAGACAGGTGCATAGCCAATGTGATTTGAGGTAGGTTTTAAGCCTGATTTTAAATTGTGTTAGTGAAGATAGGGAGGTCAGGTCACTGGGGAGAGAATTCCAGGTTTTACCCATGGTATTAGAGAACAGAGAGTCCCCTGCCTTATTGTAGGTTTTGCGTATTTGTACTAGTATTTTGCTAGATGAGCGCAGGGTCTTAAGGTTGCTGTAGGGGGTGATAAGGTTGGTAAGAATTGGTGTGTTGTTAGGCTGATACAGGATTTTATAGGCAAATGTTAATTGTTTAAATAGAAGTAGATTAGGTAACTCTAGCCAACCTAGATTTTGATAATGAATACAGTGACGGGTCCTAAATGTAGAGCCTGTCACAAATCTTGCGATATTGTTGTAGGAGACAGCCAGTTTGTTCATGTTGTTTTTTGAGAGGTTAGTATATATAGGGGAGGCATAGAGGAGGGTAGAGATTAAGTGGGTCTGGGCAATAGTAGATCTTGCTAGTGGGGTAAGAAAGGATTTAATTCTATAGAGGGAGCCTAGTTTTTTGTTAACTGTTTTTATGGTATTGTTAATGTGGCCTTCAAAGTTAAGGTTATTGTCAATTAGAACCCCTAGGAGTTTTCTGGTAGTGTCAGGGGGATATGATGGTTCCATTGTTAGATGTGACAGTAAAGTGTAGAGGTGTGGCCCTGTGGGTGGGAGTAAAAAGTAGAAGTTTGTTTTTTTTGGGATTTTGGATGAGGCACTGATGTTGCAGCCATTCCTCAACTATGTTAAACACTTTTTGGGTGAGAGATTGAAGGTCTGCTGGAGTTGGGGCTGAGCATATTAATGTAGAGTCATCGGCATATTGTATTAAGGAAGCTTGAGGAATAACAGTATACAGGTCATTGATGAAAATAGAGAATAGAAGTGGTCCAAGTATAGAACCTTGGGGGACACCTAGTGCAATGGGGAGATGGGGAGATAGGTTGTTCTCCCACATAACTGCTTGTTGCCTATTGCTTAAGTAGGATTGAAACCATTGTATGGTAAGTGTATCAAAAGATAGATTTTTCAGTGTGTTTATGAGAAGTTGGTGGTTAACCATGTCAAAGGCTTTGGAGAGATCAATAAAGAGGGCTGAGGATAGAGTGTTGTTATTGCGATTTTTATTTATACAGTCGGAGAAGGATAAAAGGGCAGTAGTAGTACTGTGAAATGACCTGAAGCCGTGTTGGCAGTTAGCTAATAAGTTGTTATCTATTAGGTGTTTTAACAGTTGCATATGAATGCATTTCTCCATGATTTTTGCCAGAGGAGATAGTATGGCAATTGGTCTGTAATTGGATAGTTCCCTAGAATTTCCACCCTTATGAAGGGGGATAATGTGTGCAATCTTCCAAATGGAAGGAATTGCACCCTCAGAGATAGTTCTGTTAATCAGAATGGAAACTGGGTAGGCTATGGCATTTGCTGCTTTTTGTAGATATTCTGCAGGAAGGAGATCTGCAGCAGTGGTGGTAGGTTTGAGTTTTTGCAAAAGGGTACGGATAAGGGATGTAGGGATGGGTTTGAGATGAAATGGGGGAGGTAAGGTAGTATTAGAGGGTGATAGAGGTGAGCTGTCGGGAGATAGTTGATTGGCAAGAGACTGGATGGTCTCAGTGAAGAAGGTATTAAAGGTCCTTGCAATTTGCTTTGGATTGTCCTGGTCAGTACCTATGGGGGGGGGGGGTGACAGTACAGCCTGGGTGTAAGAGTGTATTTATACCCGCCAAAAATTTTTGGGCTTTACTTTGCTGGGTATTTTGGAGTTGAATGTAGTACTTTCTTTTATCTGACAGTACTGCTTTTTTTGTGGCATTTCTTAGCTGTCTAAACTTTATGTGATCTTCTTGGTTTTTAGTAGTATGCCATTTGGTCCAGATTTTATTTCTGAGTAGCATTTTTTGTTTTGTCTCTTTTGAGAGCCAGGGGGCAGGTTTGTTCCTAGTTTTAATGGTCCTTTTTGGAGCATGGAGGTCAAAAATATTCAGAAATTTACTATTAAAGTAGATTACTGCTTCCTCTAGGATTAGACTTTTGAGGGGTGACCAGTTGCATGCTTTAAGTTCATTTTGGAAAATATCAGGTTTAAAATTGTTATTACTCCTAATTATTCTGTAGGTAATTGGATTTGGGATATCAGTCTTGAATCTGATTATGAAGGTGAGTGCATGGTCGCTTATATCCTCAGGAAGAGTCCCTACTTTATAACTTTGGTGATGTCTATTTATTAGTATCCAATCTAGGGTGCTTTCATTGTTATTGTGTTTATTGGTCCTTGTGGGGGAACTTATAGTTTGAGTAAACCCATGTAGGTTAAGATGGGTAGAGGGCTGTTCAGAAGTACAGCTTTTCCAATTAATATTAAAGTCTCCGAGTACTATTGTTTCTTGGGGATAATTGGCTGATAGCCAATTTAGGATATTTTCTAGGATATTAGAGTTATTCCCTGGGGGAAGGTAGACAGCAATAATATATATGGATTTATGGTTATTGAGTTGGAGTTTGGAGATAAGTATTTCTTCATTACTAGTTAGAGGGGGCTTAGAGTCAATAGAGGTTACTTGTAGTCCAGACTTGTATAGTATAGCTATTCCACCTCCCTTTTTAGCTATTCGGTCTAGTCTTAAGATGCTATATCCTGGTGGAGTAAATTCGTTATCCTGTATAGATGGTTTGAGCCAAGTTTCCGTAAGACACAGGATATCAAATGAATGCACGTCCATGAGAGCATGTATTTGGGCAACCTTATTATTTATGCTTCTTATGTTAAGATGGGCTATTAATAGTGAGTTGGGAGGTCTGATAAGGGATTGGGTATTAGTGGGGATTGCTATATGGGCCACTCTAGAATGTGTAGAGTTTGGGCATGGATTGGGTTGGATATCTCCATCTATAACTGATTGGAGTTGATTGCTAAGTGTAAGTTGCAGGTGTTTACATATAAGGAACAGAGATTTTTTAGCTTTAGGCCTATAGTATTTGATGTGATTTAGTCTGTGATATTTTGCTGATAGGTAGGCTAATGTACTAGGTGTGTTTGAATGTGTTTGATTGTAAGCTATGGGTGTTGAGGAGGTTTGCTTTTTTGGGTAGTAAAGGTTTATGTGGTGGAGATGTTCATAGAATGTAAGTAGATAAAGTATAATAAGAATAGGTATGAAGGAGGATAGAAGTAGGAGTTTCCGTTCTGGATAAGTAGATAACAGTGACATAGTGGCAGGGTTGAAAATATAGTAAAGATAAGATAAGAAAGTTGGATAATGTAGGTGAATCTTGGGTGTGGAGGTTCTGGCACTTTAAGGGGTGGGATGATATGATTGGTGGTTATTGAAGGGGGTATGGTTTGTGTGATTAAATGTAGGAGCACTGGGGGCGGGTGGAAATTGGGGGCAGGGTAGGGAAGCGGAGTGAGTCCACAGGGCGAACGGAGCGGGATAGAGCCAGTGAAGAAGAAGGATCCCAGGAACAATCAGTGAAATGCTGACTACTGATGTAAGGTGAAGATGTGATTGGAAGAGAGTGAGTAGTTGTGAGAACAGAGGAGTGAGCAGGACTGGGATAGCAAAGAAAAGTACAAGCCAAATGTATGATAATATGTGTATCAGAACAATGAGATAGGTTTGTAGGGCAAATCCTTAGAAAAAGGATGCTATCCAGTGGAAAAGGATAGAATAGAAACTATAAACTTTTCTAGTGTACTTTCAGGTCTAGGAGTAGAGGAGGGGAACAGAACTCAGCAGCTTAGATAATTTGTAGGTAATGTGATGAGGTTTGGGAGAAAGGATTAGAACAGCGTGAGTGTGCTGGCTGACCTGGCTAGGGAGCAGTCCTATGTTACATGGCATTATATAGTTCAAGTATAGCAATAACTACAGTCGTTATAACACATACTTTCTTGGTTCCTTGTGAGTTAGAGGCTTAGGGAGAGGATTGGCTCTATCCTTTAGTTCAGGTAGAGACCAATTGTCTTAGCATAAGGTTTAGATCTTGGCTTTCAGGCAGGACAGATTCTCATTCACTAGTTCAGGGCAAGCAGGGCGGAGTGCTGGGTGAATAAAGGGAGAGAAGAAGACAAAATTATAGGTAAACAGAGTGTTCGTGGCAGACAAAATTAGTTGTTCCACAAAAAATGTCAGATTAAGTGGTAGTACCAACAAACAGTCAGAATGGCAATGATGTGGCTGTTAAATGAACAAATTTCCTTATTTGACATTAGTTAATGCATTCACAGAAATTTAGCACTGTACAAAAGTCGAATATAATCAGTTCAATCACATTAGGTTCAAAGCAGCATAGCAAAGGTTATGTAGGGCCTGATATACAAGTACATTCTAAGTATTCACAGTATCTAGGGGCTAGTTAGGTATTTCAGCATGATTTAGCTGCAGCACAAAGCATAAAAAAGCAGAAAAAAACCCACCTTTAACGTTACTGAAACAGTATAGATCCTGTTGATAGACTATAAAGGCAATGAACATATATAACACTTAACCATAGTTTCAAGTACACAGAGCATTTAAGTGTTGGAATACTTTGGCGTTATCATTTTAAAAACATCTCACCCAGTAGTAAGGCTTACTACCGATATGTGCAGTTTAGATATAGGATAGCTTGATTACTTTGGCGTTATCAGGTAACAGAGGGCAAACAGTAAAAAAGTTAGGAATCCCCTTACTACCAGTCAGGAAGCACTAAAAGCAATTATAGTATTTCTTTTCAAAATATTTGATTATGTTATTGTTCACTTCTGTTTTACTTTAAAATGTACTTTATTAAGTCACAATCACAAAAAAAGATGACAGCCTGCTAAGCTCCTATGATCGTAACAAGACAATTTTATTTCTTTAACAGAAATAAAATTGTCTAACGAAAAATAGACTGAAGGTCAAAGATAAAGCTATAAGTGTTGTACATCTGGTGTATTTTAATTTGTCACAGAAAGAAAAATGAGGGTAAAAATGACATCTGTCAAACAAATGACTGCTTTCTAGTTAGAACTGTAGTAACATTGGTATAGGATGTAGCCCCATTTATTCCTTAAGATATGTTATGACTCCCTTCTCAAGCGACATTGGCATAGCTACTTGGGCCATTTATTCCTTAAACTGTGTTGGCTGATTACCTCAGATAACTACACTGCCATTATCAAGACTGCTAAGGATTATGCTTTGCTCTAACCTTAGAAGACCACAGCATTTAAAATGAACCCAAAATGTTCTGTCTTCAAATGTCCAATGGCCTGGGCTTAAAGTAATACATTGCAGAGCAGGAAGGTAAGTTGTCAAATAGTGCACACTAGCTAGCAGTAACAACCTTTCAAAAAAATCCCAATTCTCCAACACAAAAAGGAACATTAACAGCACACAACAATTCACTGTAAAAGACAGAGATGTTCCCTGAAGTGAATGCCCAATAAAAAATGCATCAGGAAAGTTGTCAAAATGTGTATATAAGCATTCACATAACGCAAGATTTCTGCCCTTAAAATATATTTTCCAACTGTAAAAAACTTTGTACATAGCATGGTTTTGGAATTATTGAGTGGACGCATCCAGGCGCATCTGCAGTTAATGCCTACTGACATCTCCAGGTGTCAAATATTGCTTGTTCATATTTGCGTAAACAATTACAAAAACGTGCTAGGTACAAAATTTTAAAATATTTCATCTTAAAGCTTGCAAGTGAGCAGATGGAAACATTAAAATCTCCCCCAGATATACTTGTTTTCTATTTTCCATGTCTCTACTAGAATCATCTAAGCCAGTGACCATACATTCTTTTCCATTTTTGAAAAAAAACCCTGCATTTTCAAGTTTTTGCAATTCTATATCAACTCTAGGCCTAGGTGTGCTTAGTACTGCCGAGGTAGCATTTTTTTCAACCTCACTTTTATCCTTTACACTCTGTAAGGAACCCATTTCTTTAGTGGAAATGAATCCATTACAAGTTTGACAGTAGGCTTATCATTAGCACTTTGAAATGATACATATATTTTGACAAATATCAGTTTAATTCAGTTTCCTGTGTCTGATCTTTGGCATACAATGCTGGTAATTCCCTGTTATCACATAGAAGTTAAACAGTTGGGTTTTCCATGACAACTAATTAGCACTTTTTTTTTTCAATTTCAGGTCCCACCTTCTTAACTTTCTTACCCACTACACGTTTTTAAGCCACACTGCTCAACTTTCAGTGTTTACATTTTAGAGGGCGTACTACTTTCAAAAATTAAGCTAATACAATCAAAAAAGTGCATAGTACTTGCAAAGTGCTTGGACACAGCAATATAACAGTATTATCACTTCTATGAAAAAAAAAAAATCAAATGAAAGCTAAAACACAAGAAGCAGAAGGTAGAACATGGCCTATTATATCAGCACAGGACATAATTATAACTTACTGTAATGTAACAAGACACCACTATATGTCACTCATGCTATATTTCACCAACAGAAAGCAGTCTGCTAAAACTTAATACACGATAGCAAACTCATACTGGTTCTGCTTCTGAAACATAATGAATGCATACCTTTCAACTGTCCAGATTTTCGCAGAATGTCCATATTTTTGCCTTATACTTTTGGTTGGTTCCTCATAAAATTTAGGTTTACTGGCAAATCATTAAAGATTAAAGTCAGAAAATAATGAGAGATGTTCGAGTTTCAGACTTCATACTCTACAGAAAATTAATGCTAATGTAAAATATGTTATTCCACTAACTTTTAAGTTTTAAAGAGCAATATTTAAAATGTGCCCCTATTCAGAGGCCTTTGTCCTTTCCATTATATAGCTTTGTCCAGATTTCTTGGTCTTATAGGTTGAGAGGTATGAATAAATGTCTCATGACCAGAGACTGTTACTTGGGTTTCAAAGTATAGAATAAAATAAGGAGGAATGCAGAAAGCAAAGGAAACTCTCAGGGGCAAAGGCAGTAATAAAAATGCAGTCTGTCAGTTCTCCAAAGCAACCAATACACATACATTTACCTAATACAAATTTGGGCTGGAAAAAAACAAATAAAATAACCGCAGCTTTATATTATGCCAACCATGGTACATGTCTAATAAGGTATTTCTGGGATCTCCTCTTACTGAAAAAATTAAGTGACACATTTAAATAATGAAAAAATGTTCAGCACATATTTGATACTTGACGATAAGTACCCAATAGAGGATATTTGATCTTATGCATCTTTCACAAAAATTGTATGGGATTCACTGGCACATAATAATAAAACTGGTTTTGTATACAAGTCATTGCACAAAACTGTGCCTCTTATTAATCTGGCCACTGTTTTCTGTGCAAAAAAAAAAAAAACATCTATATATCTATATCTATATGTAGACACACACACACACACACACACACACACACACACACACACACACACACACACACACACATATATATATAAAACCGATCAGTTCTTATATCTAGTAGCAAAAGATCTATCCACTCAGCACTGTACACTTCCTAAAGATTACGAGAGGATCATCATCATCTAAATAGGTATCAAATGTTTCCTCTCCATTACTCCTGCACCAGCCTGGACAAGAGCAGCTCCACAATTCCAAACTCTGATGGGTGCACACTTCTATGAATGCAGCATGCATGATGCTTCATCAGTATTAATTCTCTTTATGTCATTTGCCCTGTACATCCAGTCTCCTCTCCCCATGTAGTATCTGCCACTCCTACCAGCCTGTCTGGGTCCTAAAACACCTGAGGTACTAAATGACCCAGGATCATTTGGGTCACCGTCAGGGCTTCATGTCTCTGTGCCATGGGGCTGGATTTGTAACAAAAATATATTACAAAGTTTGGAAGTTTGGCAAATGCAGTAGACCTGTACTCCTCACATCCACTGTCATGAAAAGTTTTGAAAGACTGGTCAAAAAACACCTGTCAGCAAAACTGCCAGCTGCACTTGACTCACTACAGTTTGCATACTGTGCCAATCGCTCCACGGCTGATGCCATCTCGGTTGCACTACATCTTGCAATGGCACACCTGCAGAATAAAGACAGTTACGTCAGGATGCTGTTTATTGAATTTAGTTCAGCATTCAACACAGTTATCCCACAACAGCTAATCGAGAAACGTGTCCATCTAGGCATCAGTAACCACATGTGCAACTGGACACTGGACGTTTTGACTGAAAGACCACAAAAAGTATGTTTGGGCAAGAATTCCTCAAGAAACATTATAATTAACACAGGAGTACCCCAGGGATGTGGGTTGAGTCCAGTTTACCATACAAACGACTGTATAACCAGACTTAGTACCAGTCACGTCATGAAGTTTGCAGATGCCACCACAGTCATGGGCCTCATCAGTAATAAAGGAGCATATGGGGAAGAATTGAATCTACTGATTGACTGGTGTGCTAGGTACAACCTTGATCTCAACATTACCAAAACCAAGGAGATCATAGCAGACTTCAGGAGAACCCATCCAGCTCACTTCTCCAGGGTGGAAATAATAAGCAGCATGAAATTCCTGGGAGTCCACATTGCGGAGAATTTGTCCTGGTCACTACACACCAGTCACATAATCAAGAAAGCCCATCAATGTCTGCATTTTCTGTGGAGGTTAAGGAAAGCTTATCTACTACCCCCCCCCCCATTCTTATCACCTTCTGCAATGGTGCCATAGCCTATCTATTGTCTGTTTACAAGCTGTCATCTGGCAGACGATACTGCAGCATGCACTGTAAAACAACCAATTTCAGGAACAGTTTCTTCCCACAGGCGATAAGGTTCTTCAACTCTGGAAGCAATCTTAGGAATTTTAGTCATTGACAAGGTCTTGTATCGGTCAAACCATTATGGTACAATAGAAATTATGAGATGCTCGCTTATAGTTACCTGTTTACAATGTTAATCAAGTGCAGTATTTGTCTGCCAGCTATTTTAACATATCACAAAATAAGTATGTAATAAATAAACATGCAATAATCAATCACCCAGCTGCTAAAAACTGTAGACATAGTAATTTATAGTAGCATGTAGTAAAATAACAGTCTAACTTAATCTTATGTATGCTGCACGTATGCATTTTGTGTGGGTGTAATTGACATTTCAATATTGACGTTGATGCACGCAATTTCATTTAGGTCACCCTTGCGGAGTCTAAATGACAAAGTTCACTTTGAGTTTGACTTTTTTAACTATATATGCTGTTGCTGCTCCTTTTATGATGTGAAGAGTATCACAGTAATCAGGCAATACACATCCAGAAACACTGAATAAATCAATACTGGAAATGAAACAATGTCATACTTACAAAACAATCGGAAAGTTACCAAAACTCTAGGTTCCATGCATTTTAAGAAATGCTTCTGAATAAATATAGGTGTGATCATGTTAATGAAGTGCTTTTCATAGCAACTAAATAGGAGAGTAAGTTGGAAGTAACCTCAGCATTTAAAATGAACCCAAAATGTTCTGTCTTCAAATGTCCAATGGCCTGGGCTTAAAGTAATACATTGCAGAGCAGGAAGGTAAGTTGTCAAATAGTGCACACTAGCAGTAACAACCTTTCAAAAACATCCCAATTCTCCAACACAAAAAGGAACATTAACAGCACACAACAATTCACTGTAAAAGACAGAGATGTTCCCTGAAGTGAATGCCCAATAAAAAATGCATCAGGAAAGTTGTCAAAATGTGTATATAAGCATTCACATAACGCAAGATTTCTGCCCTTAAAATATATTTTCCAACCGTAAAAAACTTTGTACATAGCATGGTTTTGGAATTATTGAGTGGACGCATCCAGGCGCATCTGCAGTTAATGCCCACTGACATCTCCAGGTGTCAAATATTGCTTGTTCATATTTGCGTTAAGGTACAAAATTTTTAAATATTTCATCTTAACGCTTGCAAGTGAGCAGATGGAAACATTAAAATCTCCCCCAGATATACTTGTTTTCTATTTTCCATGTCTCTACTAGAATCATCTAAGCCAGTGACCATACATTCTTTTCCATTTTTGAAAAAAAACCCTGCATTTTCAAGCTTTTGCAATTCTATATCAACTCTAGGCCTAGGTGTGCATAGTACTGCCGAGGTAGCATTTTTTCAACCTCACTTTTATCCTTTACACTCTGTAAGGAACCCATTTCTTTAGTGGAAATGAATCCATTACAAGTTTGACAGTAGGCTTATCATTAGCACTTTGAAATGATACATATATTTTGACAAATATCAGTTTAATTCAGTTTCCTGTGTCTGATCTTTGGCATACAATGCTGGTAATTCCCTGTTAGCACATAGAAGTTAAACAGTTGGGTTTTTCCATGACAACTAATTAGCACATTTTTTTTTCAATTTCAGGTCCCACCTTCTTAACTTTCTTACCCACTACACGTTTTTAAGCCACACTGCTCAACTTTCAGTGTTTACATTTTAGAGGGTGTACTACTTTCACAAATTAAGCTAATACAATCAAAAAAGTGCATAGTACTTGCAAAGTGTTTGGACACAGCAATATAACAGTATTATCACTTCTATGAAAAAAAAAAAATCAAATGAAAGCTAAAACACAAGAAGCAGAAGGTAGAACATGGCCTATTATATCAGCACAGGACATAATTATAACTTACTGTAATGTAACAAGACACCACTATATGTCACTCATGCTATATTTCACCAACAGAAAGCAGTCTGCTAAAACTTAATACACGATAGCAAACTCATACTGGTTCTGCTTCTGAAACATAATGAATGCATACCTTTCAACTGTCCAGATTTTCGCAGAATGTCCAGATTTTTGCCTTATACTTTTGGTTGGTTCCTCATAAAATTTAGGTTTACTGGCAAATCATTAAAGATTAAAGTCAGAAAATAATGAGAGATGTTCGAGTTTCAGACTTCATACTCTACAGAAAATTAACGTTACTGTAAAATATGTTATTCCACTAACTTTTAAGTTTTAAAGAGCAATATTTAAAATGTGCCCCTATTCAGAGGCCTTTGTCCTTTCCATTATATAGCTTTGTCCAGATTTCTTGGTCTTATAGGTTGAGAGGTATGAATAAATGTCTCATGACCAGAGACTGTTACTTGGGTTTCAAAGTATAGAATAAAATAAGGAGGAATGCAGAAAGCAAAGGAAACTCTCAGGGGCAAAGGCAGTAATAAAAATGCAGTCTGTCAGTTCTCCAAAGCAACCAATACACATACATTTACCCAATACAAATTTGGGCTGGAAAAAAACAAATAAAATAACTGCAGCTTTATATTATGCCAACCATGGTACATGTCTAATAAGGTATTTCTGGGATCTCCTCTTACTGAAAAAATTAAGTGACACATTTAAATAATGAAAAAATGTTCAGCACATATTTGATACTTGACGATAAGTACCCGATAGAGGATATTTGATCTTATGCATCTTTCACAAAAATTGTATGGGATTCACTGGTACATAATAATAAAACTGGTTTTGTATATAAGTCATTGCACAAAACTGTGCCTCTTATTAATCTGGCCACTGTTTTCTGTGCAAAAAAAAAAAAAAAAACATCTATATATATATATATGTAGACACACACACACACACACACACACGCATATATATATATATATATATATATATAAAACCGATCAGTTCTTATATCTAGTAGCAAAAGATCTATCCACTCAGCACTGTACACTTCTAAAAATTAGGAGAGGATCATCATCATCTAAATAGGTATCAAATGTTTCCTCTCCATTACTCCTGCACCAGCCTGGACAAGAGCAGCTCCACAATTCCAAACTCTGATGGGTGCACACTTCTATGAATGCAGCATGCATGATGCTTCATCAGTATTAATTCTCTTTATGTCACTTGCCCTGTACATCCAGTCTCCTCTCCCCATGTAGTATCTGCCACTCCTACCAGCCTGTCCGGCTCCTAAAACACCTGAGGTACTAAATGACTCAGGGTCATTTGGGTCACTGTCAGGGCTTCATGTCTTTGTGCCATGGGGCTGGATTTGTAACAAAAATATATTACAAAGTTTGGGAGTTTGGCAAATGCAGTACCTACATGCTACAGAACTCCCTCAAGCCTGAAGGATTATAGACCTGTACTCCTCACATCCACTGTCATGAAAAGTTTTGAAAGACTGGTCAAAAAACACCTGTCAGCAAAACTGCCAGCTGCACTTGACTCACTACAGTTTGCATACTGTGCCAATCGCTTCACGGCTGATGCCATCTTGGTTGCACTACATCTTGCAATGGCACACCTGCAGAATAAAGACAGTTACGTCAGGATGCTGTTTATTGAATTTAGTTCAGCATTCAACCCAGTTATCCCACAACAGCTAATCGAGAAACTTGTCGATCTAGGCATCAGTAACCACGTGTGCAACTGGATACTGGACGTTTTGACTGAAAGACCACAAAAAGTATGTTTGGGCAAGAATTCCTCAAGAAACATCATAATTAACACAGGAGTACCCCAGGGATGTGGGTTGAGTCCAGTTTACCATACAAACTCACGACTGTATAACCAGACTTAATACCAGTCACGTCATGAAGTTTGGATGCAATCATGTAGCTTGTTTTGAAGAATTTTACTTTACTCATCTCTGGAACAACCTGCAAAAAGTGAGATTAGGTAATACATGACATTAACTTTCTCTTCAATAAGAAATATTTCTTGCAGTTTGTTCTGCACTCTAAAACCTGTTATACAGTGCATGTATACATTAGCAAGTTACAAATGTAAAGTCATTCAGACTTGCTGGACTGTCCAGGGTGGTTCTGAGTTCTCTTTGTAACTCCCTTGCCATTTCTTCTTAAATGCAAGTTTACCTGTATTTTGTTGAGATTGTTTATTTTGTTTTTCACCAAAGTTATATGAGGGATTAGAGAATCACTTCAAAAATTTGGAAAAGGAGGGGTAAAAAACCTTAGAGATTCCTTGTATCTGCTTATCCCTTTCATCACAATTTTTGATTTCATCTAGAGCAGAAGTGCAACTAAATAAATCCCTTTCCAAAGGGGAATTTAAATTCTCATTTTTAACAATCTGGGAGGTACTGAGAATGCAGTTGTGCAACGCTCCACAAAACAGTACCAGTGGCCATAGCCTCAGAAGACATATCAACAGAGTCATACACACACTATAAACAATGACCAGTGACATTTACAATAGAAGAAACTAAGTTATTTAAAACAAAGTTTTCCTCATAAGATGAAGTTGCAGATGTAACATTCCTCATAATTACCCAGAGCAAGCTTTAACACATGGCCTAACTGTTTATGAATTAGGACATTCTTTGTCAGCTAATGGTGATTCAGCAATGTTACATATTTTACTCTACTGCATTGTGCACACCGAAGGATCAGTAATGGTTGTTCCCACAGCCAAACTGGTATTTCTTTTACAACTGAAATAGAAATACTCCTTTATTTACTGTTTCATTCAATTATCAGCCAGTAAGTACCTAGAATTCTGCTAATGGCTCCTTCTGCATAATGATTTCTCATTCATTCTCTAATTAGATGTTTAATCTAATTCAGCGCTGGGGGAGGGGAGGCTATCCTGGCATTATATGGCACAAGGCAGTGCAGCTGACCTTGACTGGGCTAAAAACCCACTGCAGACCATCATAGCCAGCCTTAAACAGAGGCCACCTAGGGCACTAGTTTAGCAGGGGCACTTTTCCAGTAATCTGGATGGTGTAGGTAGACCAAACTGAGGCCACAGGGTGGTGTTGGTGGGGTGCTGTGCAGGACTTTTGCCTAGGGCACCAGTTGACCAAAGGGCAGTCCTGCAAACCATACATACTTACTGTCACACAAAACACGTAGGTATTGGCAGTTTGAATGAATGACCTACTGGATGTGGAAACCCACCAAAACGTTAAAATAAGACAATTGCATGCAGGAAGGACTTGTAGACTCCATGCAGAAAGCATCCCAGCTTGTTTGTATTTATTAATTCTTTGGAAGAGGGGGTACACTCAGCTGGTTAAATGCTTAAATCCTTAATAAAAATGAAAACTCTAGATTTACAGATATGCACAACATTTCACAGAAGCCCTAAAGTGGTTTGCATGCTTTGTCCTGAATCAGAAGACTTTTTTTCTTCATCTGACTTAATGAACAGCACAGAATTTACATTCTCTTCACAGATTGCTAAGTATACAAGACTGAGCGAGTCAAATCTTATGAGATTTGTAAGAAAAGTCTACGCATTTGTATAGAAATTACGGACACTACATTAACATACTGCTGAAAACAGACTAAAAGTGTTGGCTGGACAGGGTAGATTCCATTAGTAATAAGAAACTTACTGTACTCCCCAAACTGCTGGGTGCACTGCAGCAAGTTTAAACAAATTTCAAGAAGCTGTTTTCTTTTGATGGTCCACTGCAGCACTCAAAACCAACCAAAAAATCATGCTTTTGCAGTTTAAAACATGAACAGTAAACCATCAATCAAAATAGACATCTCAAATTCACATATCAAATGTAAAACCAATAAAATTGTAAAACCACACAGTCCAGTCAACCTAGTGAAGCCAACCTAGTTTATTAACATCAACACAATAACACAAAAATAATAAAACATCGTACTAAGCGCTTTCACCCTCTATCTTCTAGGGCATCTTCAGAGTACTGTCAAGCCCATTTATACAAGTAAATTCCTGCCCTTATTAACACACTTAATTAATACATATTAATAATATGTGTGCACACTGATTTTTGCGTGTATGTATTTTTAAATCAGTCCTAGTTTGTATTAATTAAGTGTGTTAATAAGGGCGGGAATTTACTTGTACAAATGGGCTTGACACAGTAGATGAGTGTTCTGATGAACTCTACGGATGGTAGATGAAAGCGCTCAACCTGTAATTTCTGTTTGTTACACCATATTAAAGTAAGATTTTAACCAGTTGGAACGTGACACTTATGTTATCTTGGAACTATTACTTTGTGCTTTTCTATTAAAAGTAGTATTGGTGTATGTATGGTTTACCCCAATGAAAATAAATAAATACAACAAATTAAAGAGGTATCACAGTATTGAGCATGCATGGTTAACGTTGGCACATAAAACTAGTACTAAAGAATAAATGTGAAAATTTTATGCATTTTATAAAACCTTCTGTACCTCTTGATTGTAATAAACAGGCAGCACCACCATTAGTTAGGCCTTTAGATTACATTAGTGCTGTGCAGTCCACTTTGTAGAAACACATTAGCTGTTACTGCCCTAGCTGGCTGTGTATGACTTTATCGGCTTGCTCCCTGGTCCTCTTCTCATTCACCAGGAAAACAAGACCCACTTTCCCCTCCTCCCAAGCTATGCTGACCAACACTGAAGGTCACAGAGGAGACTGAGGACTCTGGTGCTGCACCATACTAGTTCTCAAAGTGTTTCCATGTTTTAGGGTCAAACTTTAACCCTCCTCTCATGCTCATCATTGATGTCCAAGAATGGATAAACAAAGAGGTGTGCTGATACCACCTCAGCGGTGACTCAGCTAATATCTGCCCCCAACCTCTGCTCGGGATCTGACATACAGTTTACATGAGTAAACATTCTCCTCAAGGAAGGGTGTGGTCATCCTCTTACACCACTATCTCACACACCTAAGCTGTTAATCAAACCTGGATTACCTGGGCTTTTTCTAGGTTTATTCCTTCTATACCACAGTGCGTATCTACTGCTGTATGATGCATAGACTCAGATAGTCCAACAAGTAGGGATTAACAAGGTATGAGATTCTAAACTTCCAAACATTTGAACTTATACTCCCATGCCTGTGACATGCTTACAAACACACAGACACACACACACACACACACACACACACACAGACACACACACACAGACACACACACACACACATACAGTCATTTCAAAATTAAGTAGATGCTGAACCATACATCTCAACTGTCCAGATTTTCTCAGAATGTCAAGATTTTTGTCTCATCCTTTTGGTCTGTTCCTCATAAAATTTGTAGTTTTCTGGAAAATCATTAAGGATTGATGTCTCTAAATAATGACAGACATTTAAGTTTCAGACTTCTTTCCCTTCATAAAATGCACACTAACACAAATCATTATTATTCTAGCAGCTTTCTAAGTTAAGAGCAACATTTAAAATATATCCCTATGTTGTGCCTTTGTCCCCCAATTATTTTAGGCTTTGTCCACACTTCTTGTGCCAAGAGGTTAAGAGTTATGCACTGAACCCTCCTCCACTAAGCATGTAAAACAAACTGAGAAACATGCAAATTATCTGCTGTGGCATTAAATGGGCCTTTTTTAAAATATTCAATATTTGTAAAATATAAATGAGCTATGAGCACTGAGAACCTCTAAACCAAAAAGTTCAACAAAAAGTAAGAAAACCACTATTATGTAATACATACATGAATAAGTAAAAGGTACATTTTGTGTCCCAGAAATCTCCACAGACATTTCTAGTTTGTAACTTACTGCTAGGGAGTTGGGGCATGGTAACATATTTAATTTTCTGGAAAATGACCAACTCTTATGACTCCTGGCATAACCCTAAATAAGAAATAACAACATGTAAGTACTCAGCACATCAACTAATATTCAGTAGAATCATCTGCAGTACAAAACAGATGAGATCTCTCTCAGCCTTCTCATCACAACGCTTTTTGGATTTCCAGCTTCCATATCCTATACTGATGACTGGGACATGCCATGGAGTTATTATACTGAGATGGAAGGGTGCCATGCTCGCTAGTTTGATATCCGTGGAACATGAGAAAGCTGTCTCAGCAAGAAAAAGATCTTTTACATGGATACAATTATAAAAATGTAACATTACTGTAGAAAATAATTTGTCCAGTGTAGGTGGATTTGTTATCCAACAATAAGGTAGATGGTGTCAGGGTAAAAAAACACAAAAAGATTCCATTGATGCAGAGCCATCTCAAAGATTGACTGATACAGCGAGTACTTACACAGCTATTACATCTGATTGGCCTTGTGTAATTGGTAATAGCTGCCTTTTATACAATAAATTTTCTCAAGAGAGACAAGAGCTGAAAAAAATGAGTTGAGATTAATGAATCCAGAACAAATGAGGTGTCACATGAGGCTCTGCTACGATCATGGATATCCATACAGTGTTGTTCGGTAAGATATGCAACAACACCAAATGACCACAGCAGATATGTCTGCGGTGGGCTCATTCCTCAATGCAACAGTGAAAGCAGCAGAACCAGACATTAAATTTTAAGGAAGTTGTAAAAAATAAGCTGGCCACATAAATGGCAAGATACAAAGCAGATTGCATTCCACTAAAGACAGGGTCTGCCAAGTACCAGACTCTTGTTTTCCAGAACAAAGTAGGCAGACAAAGGAACTCTCTACCAGAACTTATATACAAGCTTCAGGTAAACCTAAACTGACAAAACAAATAAGACTTTGGAGAACTTTCTACTCCAGAGAAAGAAAACTGCAGGGTAAAAGAACTGGATGAGTGACAGCTTCAATGCTGCTTTGGACAAATAGGGGACTTTCATAAGGGAGATTCAGTCATTACAAAATCCCAAACATGGTTCTGTAAATATGAGTGCATTGTTCCAGAATTCACATAGTAGATACTGTAGTTAATCAGGCGCAATGTCTTTTCAAATAAAGAAATCAAAGTCCACTGCGACTACTGATTAAAAAGTGGACACACAAAAATGTTTGCACAGGACCACTGCAGTTCATATTTTTTTTCAAAAAGTGAGCATCAAAATCTCCACCCTTCACGGCAAATTCAGTACCATCAACAACAACAAATCTTAACTTTCTAAAGGCATTACACAGTATTGTATGTCTAAAACAACATTTACAGTTTACTATTTTCTTTTATAACATAAAAATGCACCTTTTACTAGTACTAAAGTTACCTAGGTGTTATTCTAATCTCTTTCCAGGAATACATGTTGGGTTATTACTCTGTTTTATTTTAAAACTGAAAAAGTAAAAAAATAGATAATATGCTCAAACATATTGCTTTTATATTTGTCATTTGCTACTGTTTTAACATTGCATAGTACATAAGAACTGGTACTTGTAACAAAAAGAGAGTTGTTATTTTTTGCTTTTAAATGTGCCAGCTGTTGTTCTTCTTTTAAATAAATGGGGTTCAGCTGTTTATTAGTTTCTAAGAAAGTCTTTGTGCAGTTCTATATCTGAACAACTTAGTGGTGTTGGTGATTGTATAAGTCACATTCAGTCACACTGTATACATGATTACAAGACACCCTGTATGAAGTGTTGCTAAAACATGTAATGTGATTCCCTTCACTTTAAAATTAACATGCTCCTCAACAACAGCAACAAGAACAATAACAATGCTTTTTTTTTGCAGTGCCACATCACCCACACTCCTGTTACACATACTAACTCAAGATCACTAAACTTCAGAATATGGGGAATGCTCCAAAATACTGAATTCTTGTACTTAATATATATTACTCCAGTTTGCATGTAATACTGTCCTTCAACAGGCATTATGACTGGATGCATTGTTCTTGCTCCCATGTTGTCTTTCTCCTCTGGATTTTAAAACAAAAGCTACTTTATCTATTACACAAATTCCTACACTGGGAAATTTGCTTAATATCATATGGTCACTAAAACACCTATAGAAAATAAGCAGATGAAGAGGTAATTTATTAAACAGAAGCATAACAGATACATAAATACACAGCCAGAATACTAGAATATCTACACACACATGCATGCACACGTGTAAATATATATATATATATATATATATATATATATATATATATATATATATATATGTGTGTGTGTGTGTGTATGTATATAAATATATATTTAGATAGATATATAGATATATTTAGACAGATATAGCTATACATATAGATATGCATATACATGTGTGCATTCACGAGTAAGTTGGGGCAGGTCGAAGCCACAGACACACTAAATGTCAAGCTTTGTATGTAGGCATACAGGTATGAGTAGGCCACTCAGTACAGGCAATGCATAAAGAGGGTCACAATCCAGGAGAATGACATGCTGCCCTAGACACTCTGCATGAAACTACTGGCCAAAGGTGGTCAAGCCCAGCAAGTGAGGGACCACATCTGGCAGGAATTGTGAGGTAAATGTTAAAACAGGGCCTTATAATGGATATGAAGGAGGGTTACCCTTGTGCTGTCCCATGCAAGGCAGAAGACGCAGGAAACTGCAGTGGATACGATCCTCACAGGGGGATACCACCAACAAAGCAGCATCTGATAGAGACTGTGGAAACTTAGGCAGATGTGTCCACAGTTAATGTACCAGGTTAGTACTGACCATACTACTATTTATCTATTCCATTCATTTACAGGGATGTAGAGGAGAAAGGTTCCAACAGAGACAACTGACATAAGACAAAATTACTGCAACAATTATATTGTATATTGCAATTATATACAACAAAAGTTTGTTTACAATAAATCATCTGATAGAACTGATTATAAGTACATTAATTAACACAGAAATAAATTATCTTAGATATGAGAGTCACATACAGAGGAATATTTATATAAATTACCAATATTATATCAGAGAAACCCAAGTGAAAGTCAGATTTTTTGTTTCTATTAGGAGGAATGCTATGTAAGAAGGTATGCTATATAGTACAATAAAAGACTAGAAAGAATTTGGTTATGATTTTATGAGGATTTCTTACCTATGCAGATCTGAAACAGATGAAAGCTCCACACAGGCATTCTTCCTGTATCCACAGATCATTCTGTCTGCTATGTGCATGCATGTGTGTGCACCTACCATAGGTTCATAGGGTCATTGGTAGATACTAGGCTATCTGCCCTAGGGTATTTGGCTTCCGCCTCCCTATTAGATTAGCCTCTGTAAAGTAAAGTAGGTCACAGAAGGTACCCTTTTAAGATTAGTTTACTGTGCCTCTGTCTAGCAGGGACACAGAAGAGATCCTAGGGGTGAATTAGCGATTTCCCATCCACACGTCCAGATTTTGCTTGAAGAGGGTCAGCGAGGGGCTATGTCTAACATGAATTGGGATTCTATTCCAGAGTGAGGGGAGCCTCTGGGAAATGAATCTATCCCTCCAGCATGTCCTATTTATTTTTGTGCTGAGGTTTAGGTCCCTGGAGTGTGTAGCTCTAAGGGACTTGGATTTTTTGAGGTGGAGCATGTCCATTAATTCTGGGTTTCACATGGCTTTGTACGTCAGGCATAGATCGCCTCTGAGTAGGCGGTAAGCAACTGAGTAGAGCTGGAGTTTCTTAAGTCGAGCTGCATAGGACATCTGTTTGTAACCCATGATCCTCTTGGTGAGGTACTTTTGGGGTCTCTCCAGTTGCTGCAGGTGTCGGGTAAGGTACATCCCAAAAGGGGCATTGTATTCAATTATGGGCCTGATGAGTGACGAGTAGAGGGGCACAATGACCTCTGTTGATCTAGATGCGAACCCTTTTGTGATAAGGTGGGCTATATAGAAGGTCTTTCCAACCACTTTGGCAATGTGATTATCAAAGGAGAGATTACTATCTACGTTGTTCCCCAAATCTCTAATTACTTCTTCTGTACTTAATGGATTACCACCTATGTGATAATTTGTGGGCACCTTGTTTTTCCCAAAGGGGATGACTATGCACTTTTTAGCATTTAGCTTGAGGCCGTGGCTCTGGCACCAAGCATCCATCTCTGTGAGACCCTTTTGGAGGATGTTTGTGTCAGCTGGAGATTTGATTATGGCTCCCAGTTTGCAGTCATCAGCGAACTTTGTCAGTCATAATCCCCCCATGTTAACCTGAACCTCAGAGAAGTATATACCGAACAAGAGAGGTCCCAGAACTGAGCCCTGTGGGACGCCACTTGTAACTGGTTTGGATTCAGACATGGCACCTGTGATTCTGACCATGTGGGTTCTATCTCTGAGCCAGTTTGCAACCCATCTTGTGATATAGGGGTTGATATTTAAGCTGGGAAGCTTATTTATGATGCCCGAGTGGGGTATTGTGTCGAAGGCTTTTGCAAGGTCCAGGTAGGTTGTGTGGACTACCTTGCCCTCATCTATGGCTTTGGTAACTGTTTCAAAGAAATCAACTAGGTTTAAGAGGCAAGATCTGCCCTTAACAAAGCCGAATTGGGTAGGGTCCAGTGTCTGATGCTCCCAATGTCTTTGTTTATGAGTTCCATGATAATACGCTCCATAGCTTTACAGACCAGACTAGTCAGGCTTATGGGGCGATAGTTTCCGGGGTCCGTTGTGGCACCACCTTTGTGGAGTGGGACCACTGTAGCTGTACGCCATTCTTTGGGTACATATCCTGTAGTAAGGCTAAGTTTGAACAGTGACTTAATGTGAGGGTTCAGTTCTTCTTGGAGCTTGTGCAAGACACAACCTGGGACACTGCCCGGTCCCATAGATGCTGTGTTTTTTGAATTGGAGAGGGCAGCTTTCACCTGTGAATCTGTGATGTCAGGGAGGTTACATTCAGTTGGGATAGGCATTTGCTCCTTTGGGGGGGAAGGGGGGGGTTTGCACTGAATCTGTCTGCCAGGATGTTGGCTATGTCTGTAGGTTTGGTATATTTTGTACCGTTATGCAACAATTCAGAGCATATCTGGGAGTTTCCGCCCATGTTCCTGACATAACTAAAGAAGGCTTTGTGACTATCTTTAGTGTCTAGGGCAATTTTTCTTTCGAAGCTGGCCTTTGATGATTTTATGAGGGATCGAAGTTTCTTGTTAATACTGATCAGAGATGCCTTCCCTTTTTGGGATTTTGCTCTGTCATGTAGTAGCTTCCTCCTTCTGTTGTATAGCTTATTTATGTTTGGGGTCCACCAGACCGGTCTCCTGTTTTTGGAGGAGTGAGTCTTGGTTTTATTTGGGATAGCACGATCCATGCATTCCTGCAGGTGCTTATAGAATGCATTTGTAAAGGATTCTGTGGATTGGGCTGTATTATCCTCTGGCCCCAGGGCTTTGAAGGATTCCACCTCAGTCTTGAGAAGTGCAAAGCTGGCTTTTGAGAAATTCTTTACAGTGATTTCCTTGGCTGGGGTGGGGACGGGATATGGATGTCCAGGGAAATTTGTTTATGGTCTGATCTTACCAATGAGGGGTTTACCTCTGGTGTGGAACATAGAGTCCCCCATGTTGGTGATGACCAGGTCCAATATGCTGTTCCCTCTTGTGGGAGTGGTGACCAGTTGTTCCATTGCGTTAGAGTTTATAAATTCAAGGAACCGTTGTGCGAGGGTGTTTGGGCTTGGGTAGTTGAAGTCACCCAATAACATAGTGTTTGGAGAGACCTTCATATTCTCCAATGTTCTCAGGAATGCCAAGTAGGGTTCCTGTAATAGGGAGGGTGTTTTGTAGCAGGCTACAAACTGAAAGGCAGTTTTTCCCGCTGTTAGTTGCACATGGATGGTTTCCGATGCTTCGTGCAGTGCCACTAACCTGGAGGTGTAGGTATCTTTGATGAATATAGATACTCCCCCTCCTTTTGTGCTTCGGTCCG
The DNA here is from genome assembly GCF_019279795.1 of Protopterus annectens. NCBI lineage: Eukaryota > Metazoa > Chordata > Ceratodontiformes > Protopteridae > Protopterus > Protopterus annectens. Next base: position 277,147,047 of record NC_056743.1, read on the forward strand.
AGTTTTGGGGCCGAAACGCATGGTATGAGTTATAACCTGGCAGTGTTGTGCTCTCAGGAGCCTTGAACCAGGTTTCTGTTACTGCACAGACATCGATTTCCTCCATACTGAGGAGAGCCATGAAAAGTGCATCTTGAGGTTTAGACTTCTGGCATTGAGTAGCATTACCTTTAGTTTTTTTATCCTTGGGTTGTCTATGGAGGTGGGTTTGTCCTTTGATCCTTGCCTAAAAAAGGCACTATTGGGGTGGCAAGAGCCTTGGCCAGTATACGAAAGCCTAAGGGTGACAGGTGCAAGCCGTCCCTAGCGAAGCAACGTGGCTTGTCGAGCATGTCATCCCAGGCTGACAGACACTGGATCCCCTTTGAATGACACTACTACTTTAGCCAATTGTTGAAACTGATCATTTTGTCTTTATACTGTGGCATCATTCTTGGTGAGGGAAAGATGCTACTCAAGGTCAGGGTCATACCAGCCTGGGCTACATGGTCAAAGAGCTCCTCTGTCTCTTTTCATGTAGTCCAGGGAGGTACGTTTCAGGTCATTCACACCAGCATGGACAATGACGGAGTCATACTTGTACTTGCTTTGGAGTGACCTGAGTGCTTGTGTTATGTGGCGGATCCTGGCACCCGACAGGCAGCTTACAGTGACCTTCTCTTTGTTCAGTCTGGTGAGCGGGACATCAGTGTGTGGGACAATAGAGTCCCCTATAACAAGTGTATTTGGTGTATTGTTTGGCCTTAAGGGCTGTGACTCTGAGGCACACTGATATTGTGAGATATGTGATTCGTGGGTATTGTTGAGGGGTGGCTGTTGCTTGGATATCTGCTTAGGAGGTCTTTGCTGTTTAGGCAGATTTTTATTTAGAGCCTCCGAGTATGTTTTTGTGTGTTTATGTGTTGGGTATGCAGATGCAATAGGTCTGTGCGAGACTGGATTTGTGGTGTGGGTGGTTACCTTTTCCTCCTGACTGACTGTGCCAATCTTGGGTTGAGAGAGCTCTGCCTCCAGTTTGGCTGTGTAACTGCATCTCTCACATGTATTAGAGTTTGTTGGAAGGAGGAGAGGGTTGTCTGTGTACATAAGGCAATTGTAACATTGCCTCAAAATTCCCAGATTCACCAGCTGGACTGGAGATTAACCTTGAAACTGACCCTTGGACATACCAGATTAGTATAGGGAACTGTTTTTTACTGATCAGATTAGGGAAGGGAACTGATTTTTCACTTGATCAGGAAGGACCAATTGGGAGCCTAATACTTATGAGAAGTCAAGGAGGGTGTAGTGCTTTAGTTAGTTAGTTAGTGTTTCTTTATAAGAGCTGAGCAAGTGCAGGGCTTTAGAAAGAGAATAGAGTGATTACTTTGAGAGTTTGAACACTTCTAAGGGAAAAAGTGAAGAGCAGACTTTGTGGAGCCTGGAATACTTTAAACCTGTTTAGGCTGCACTGCCCGACGCTGCTCAGTGCGCAAAACTGTGCAAAAAGAGAGTTGTAGGGTTTTAAGACAGGGAGATCAAGGAGTTTAGAATTGACCCAAAATGGCCAATAAAACTACAGCTTCTAGGTAGTAACCACTTCTCCAGGGACAGGCAGGCTGTTCAGTGTTAACCACTCCCACTGGTGAACACAGAGATTTCTCTTTAGCCCAAGCAAGCACTGGCCTTCTAGAAACTTCCAAACAGTTCAGAACAGCAAATTTGTAACTGAACTTTCTTAACTTTCAGGAAGTGGGAAAAAAAGCAAGATTTTGTTTTTCTTTTTGTTGTAGTTTAAAGGTAGCAGAGATACACAAGCAGCAAAATAATCTCAACAGTACAATAAATGACCCCACACTTGAGTGCTAGGCCAAAATCAGGTAAAATGCAGTTTTTAGAGAAAAAAACAAGGTGACCAACCAGGTGACTCTGTGGGAAGTCATCTCACAAGATCTGCTAGTTTACACTGGATACCTGCCCATTTACGTAAATCATGTGATATGCCTGTGTAAGACACAGACACAGTATAGGGAATTCCCTGACCATTCCAGACTACCTGGCAGCTCAAAGATCTATCAGTCTTTTCTTTTTATGAATATCTGTTACTCTGGATGTGGAAGGGCCTTAATAATGACATGGATGCAATTTAGGTGACCCAGGAGCTCAGGGAAGCATTCAGTCTTGTAGAATTCTTGCATGTGTAGGTTCTGTTCTGTGGTGTTCCCGGAAATCAGGTATGCTCCACCACATCTTGAAGGATGATGCTAAAGAGGATGTTAAGTATTAACAAGATAGAGGCCTGTGATGCTGGCATAGCTAGGGTGGGTGAAAGGGTGCTGGGTGCAAGTTGTTAGGGGACACATTCCACAGACGTCAAAGCTGAGGTAATACTGTACTGACATTCAGAAATGAATGCTGGTGCTGTATTTGTGATCGGGGATGAAGCACTTTGTGTGTGGAATTTAAACTGATGTAAGCATCCTTTTTTTTTTATCCTCAGCTTTCAGAAAATTAAAGTTGATGAAGGCATGAGTTCAGTGAACTGCACTGGGTCCCAAGTAATCTAGATATGGTTCTGGTTCTAGCTGTGATATGCTAATGTGTTTCCCATACATTGCTGGAACGTCAGTGTAGAAAAGAAGGTCAATTTTACACACATACTTGTGTCCAAGGAAAGAGGCATATCATTCATGCTTCTTGAAACTGTTCATGGGCAACACAGTGGACTAGGTCCTGTAGTGTGTCCCTGTTGATGCCAAAGCATTTGGTTATCTGCTGTTCTGACAAGTGCTACTGTGTAAGCCACCTCCTATATTGCCTTGCTTGGCAAAGGTGGCCAAAACCTGCAAACATGCCACAACTAGCTCTGGCACTGGTTATCAACATTTGATGTTGATCGACTGCTGCTGTGTCTAATATGGTTTACTATGGCACAGTCAAAATTGCCTATCTCATATAAATAAATCCCCAAATGAACATATCAGCTACCAGAAATACCAAATGACCACATACTTAAACTCCTAAACTTGACTCCCCTTCAGGACTCATGTTAATACTCATTCCTGGGTCCCCAAACTAGGGACATTTGGTGTTCAGAATATTTAGTACTTCAGTATTGTCGGCTGCCTGTATGTTCACTGTGGCAATGCTATTCTTGAAATAGTAAGGTTCGACTATGCCACAGTAAATCATCTGACTTGGTTCCTATTATGTGAACCATAAATCATGTCATTTGAACTGCATGAGTGCAAGGAATCATTATCAGTTTATGCATCTCTGAATTCCTCCACCAACGTAATCTTTTGTATATGCATGCTCCATATTGCTCACTTGAGTACAATTTCTTATTTACATGTCATTATGCATTTATTAGGATACAATGCATGTCACAAAATTTTGACCATTGTGCTTTAATACAACTCGTGTCTTTGGAACAACCACACCCTGCATATGGCTAGTTCAGCTAATTTGCACTGCAAGTTATGCAACCTATGTTTGAAGACTAATTTTAACAAAAAAGGTACTGCTCTCTTTGCTGCCTTATTAAAACTGGCATCATACCCTTAGTCATATCCTTGCTTACTATCACAATAATGGAAATGAAGTATGTATTCTGATTCAGCTACTATCATTAAGGTGAAATATGCTATTAAAAAGATTTATACTTGTGAAGCACAACCAACTTCAACAGGTTTACTGATGAGTAAATACAGTGTAAAAGTCAATTAAAATGTATGACTTCTGTAGCTCTTTGATATATCATGCTTAGCATGACAATAGAATACTGCTACACCTGGAATAAATAGTTCCTTAAAAGGTTAAGCAGTCTAATGTATTTTTATTATTATTACTGCATATCCTGTAAGCAGGTTAGTGCAGTTTCTAGTTTCCAGGACTATTTGCTCTTACTGCCTTCATAAAACAGTGCCTTTCGGAACTTCCCACCAAAGAAGGAACAAAAGCCTCCCATATTTATGTAAGCAGGTTTGTAATGTCTAAACAGTTAGGCTGCCTCTTTAAAATATTTGTCAAATGCAGAGACTAGGACATGGAGACTAAAATAAATGCACATCGTTTGCGTAACAGGGAATGCAGCCTGCTGCCAGAGTGCTGACACTGTACAACGGTCCTGAAGTGTGAGGTCATGCACATACCTCAGAACATTAAATGATATAAATAAATGACAGGTGAGCAGCACTCATGTTTGCCCATGGTAGTGACAGGTCTGACTGACACCTAGGAAAGGAGAGCAATAGCCAAGTAACATCTGCTCAATCATTGTACTGGAATGTGAACCCAGCCCAATGGAAGCATGACAGATATTTAATCGTTGGCATATTCTAAAGATATAAGTATACATGAGAAGGAAGGTGGTGATGTGAATGCAGTGTTAACAGATCATACATATCACGTTGTAGTTTTCTACAAAGCTTCTTAATGTGAATGGCTAAAGGAAGATTAAAACCCCATTTTGTTTTTTAGAGTGCACACATGGCTGAGTTCCTGTCATTCCATGCAAAACAGAACTGAAGCAAAAGGCTGCTTTAAAATGTTTCCTGGTTATTGTGAGTGACAGACAGACAAGCTTAATTACCCCAACACAGCATGGCACCAGCAAAAAAAGGAAGCCAGAACTTTCTTAAAAAATAAAATAAAATAAAATGAGGGTGGCTGACTTTGCAGGTCATTGCAACAATATATGGCATCTGCAAAATGCCATAAAGTATAATGACTAGGGCTGTACTGCCTCTCATAGAAGACTATCTGACAACAGTAGTCCAAAGGTGTGCTGTTACCTGAAGTGCTGGAAAATTTGTTTTAACAGAACCATGAAGAGAGCTGTCAATAAGCCTGCTATGTTGCTCTGCCTGTTCTCTACAAAGACTATATACCTCAGAATGCATGAACAGAAACAAGGAAATGTGCATTTCCAGGAACTACTGCACTTCTTCCTATATAGATATCCCATCTTCTAAGAATCATTATATTTCATATTTTATTCTCCAGATTGCACTTTGACAGGTTTATATTTACAACATTCTCTTCTTCCACCCTTGCAGGTCATTTAGGTCAAACTTCCACAGCTATTTTCATCATGTTTGGAGGCACCAGACAGCTACCTATTCTCATTTCTTGAGGATACTACATTTTCCTAGGCAGATTAATTATTTCTTTATTTTCTGGCTGCTTACTGGCATCCTTATATCTTATCATATTTTTGCCAAGACCTTTAATCTTCAGTCAGTCAACCCCTTTTTTATTACTATAAAGGGGTATCCCTACAACTGTATCATTAAGCAAAAAGATGGGTGTGTGGACACGTGCATGCGAACACGCATGCATGCATACACACACACACAAACTCAGTGTCTTAACGGATCTATTTTCCTTTTATTTACAGCTCTGACCTACATTACTAGGCCACTGATGTAGATGCACAGTATCTACCAATAATGTCAGTATCTTTCAGTTCAGTCAACAACTCAAGTACCAAATTGTTAGCTAAACAGTGAACAGCTCAGGCTGCTACAGACTGACATAGTATGTCCAGCTCAAGAAAGCATACAGAGAAAGTCTATTAGAAAGCGAGGACAGCAAAACTGGCAAAATTATACAATATAACAAATGCTTGTGTCCACACCACATTATCAGGTTCAATAAGTAAATGAACCAGTTTTATAACTTGGAATTAAGGTCCAACCACCATCAGGGAGTTGGCTGCTTTAAAGAATACTATAAGTGCCATAGAAACAGAAACAATAGCAGATGTGGTAAATTTACCTCAATAACTGAGAAACGTCTAGATGCATAGCAGTGACAACAAAATATTATGTAATAATCCTTTTAATTTCTCAAAGTCTTTTGGGCTTTTAATACCATGATGGGAATGGACCTCATTTCCAAGTCAAAGTATGATTAAAGTTCATGAAATTAGTATTGTTTCACTCTTTGATGTTAGCCAGAAGTGTTCTTTGCAGCACCAAGCAATGTGCCAAGAACTGACTCCTGCATTTCATACCAAGTTACACTAATTGACAGCATATCTAAATGTAATTGTAAATTATTTTTTGTGAAGCCAATTGCTCCTACTACTATTGGAACTGTCTTGGTATCCTTCTTTGGCATTGCCCTTTTTTTTTGCCAGCAAATCCAGCTATTTTATGACTTGTGTTTTTCTGCACATAAGACACTGTAAACAATGGGTGTTGCAATTTCAATGATCAGACTAATTTTTATCTACTTCTGGTCAGATTTCCATTCCCGCTTGACACCGATATGCTTCTGCTAAACTAAGCAGGGACGTCATCGTAGACTTATAGGTTCATAGGTAGGTACTAGGCTATTGGCCCTAGGGCCTATATAAGCCTAGCCAAAGGTACCCTGGCTTTCACCACCCAAGAAAATTATTTTCCTGTGCCATTGTTGAGCAGAGCCACAGAAGTGATCCCCGGGGGTGAATTTCCTATCTCCCATCCAATCATCAAAATTTTTCTTGAAGAGTGCTAATGAGCTTTGTTTGATATAGATAGGTAGTTTGTTCCAGGAACACAAAGAGTTAGTACTTGTAACGTTAGACGTTCAGTCATTATTTACCGTCATTCCTAATGTTGATGGTGTGAATTTTATAAAACGCTATCTTGATAGGCACAGTACGTATAATGAACAATTGATAGATTTACTGTGTTTATTTTTGGAAACAATTCTTGAGAATAATGTTTTTATATTTGAAAAGACCCTCTTCCTGCAGCGTGATGGCGTGGCTATGGGCACACCTTGTGCCAATAGCTATGCCAACATGTTTCTTGCTCTGTGGGAAGAGGATGTATTGTTCACAATGGAATTATATAGGAGAAATGTGATGTTTTATAAGCGTTTTGTTGATGACGTCTTTTTTCTGTGGAATGACAGTTTAAATGTGCTGGATGTGTTTGTGGAACAAATGAATCAAGCTACTAGTTATTTGAAGTTTACTATGACTGCTTCCACAAGGAAAATCAATTTTCTTGATGTATGTGTGGAAAGATTAAGTGATGGTTCATTTGATACTGGTGTGCATAGGAAAGAGTGTTATAGGAACACCCTGCTTCATAGAAGCAGTATGCACCCCAATTATGTGTTCAGGAATGTAGTTAAGGGTCAAGGGATGCATGCATCAAGACTGAATAATACAGAAAGAGGTTTTAATAATGAGTTAATTGAGTTAAAGGATAGGCTTAAACATCGTGGATATAGTTCTCATGACCTCAATGAGGGACTATATGAGATTGAGTCCTTGAGAGGAAGTAGAGCAAAACCCTATTTTTCTAGCCAGATTGAGAGAGAGAAACTTGTTAGAGATAATGTAACCACAGAAATCAGAGTACCCATGTTTTATACCAGGGATAAGAATAACATATATGATATTTTTAAGAGACATTGGGGTGTTTTGTTAACAGATCCAGAGATAGCTGAGATAGCTGAAATTATAGGAGATAAACCTAAGTTTAGATACAAAAATAGAAAAAATATTAGAAGAATGTTATGTTATCCACATGTTGAACAGGAAGCTTTAGGTATGATAGGGACTATCCCATGTGGAAAGTGTAATTATTGTTCATATATTAATGATTCAGGAAGTTTTTTGCATCCTGATACTGGTAAGGAATTTAAGTTTAAATGCTTAGCCAGTTGTGATACCCAGCATGTCGTTTATTTAGCTACCTGTGTTGAATGCCGTTCTTTCTATATAGGGAAAACGGATAGGTTCTTTAGGAATAGGATTAGGGAACACCTATATAACATCAGGACAGGTGTTATTACCAATGCTCTAGCTAAGCATGTAATGTCCACAGGTCCTTAGCATTTATTTGAGTTTATGGTTATTAAAGTTATCACGCTTGGTTTACGAGGTGCTAAAATCAATAATGTTACAGAAGAAAAAGAAGCGAAGTGGATTATCCGCCTTCGGGCTGATGTAGGGAAAGGGCTAAATGAAAGGGTATCTATCAAACCATTTCTTCGAACAAAGAGTTTTAAGGTTAGGTAGACTTAGGATTTGGATGCTGCCATTAACTCTTTATGTTTTTTGTTAATAATATAAGTTTTGTTTTTGCTTATTATAAACTTGTTCGTTTGTTTTTAATAATATATTGACTTGCGTATTGTTGTTTAGATGCCCTATGTAAAGCATTCTTTATTAAGTGTAGTATTGTTTGTTTCTAGTAATGTATAAATTATGTGAAGTACCTAGGGGCACATTAATGTATTGGATATGATGAACCCCGTATGTATTAATTTTTTGTTAGAAAATTTTTTGTTTTAAGTGTTATATATGGTAGTTTGAAGCCTGTAATTTATAGAGAATGGTAGGATATAGATGTCCACATGTGTTTTCTAGTAATTATATATTGTCAATATTACAAAATAATGTCGCTAATGTTCCATTTTCAGGATTATATTCTGTCTGTGGTTATAGGATGCAGTAGTTTGGTATTTATAGTTCTTTTTATTTTATCAGTTAATGGACTGTTGTATAGAAGTACGTCTAGCTAGTTTTTATATAGAAGTGAATATTGAAATATGAATTTTTCTTTTACTTTTTATAATAATTTACTTTTTATGAGTTGTGTAAGATATTACATATACAGTGAATAGGCTATGTTCGGTGTATATATTCTTTAGATACGAAGTCAGCATATTTAGATGATTTCTGACTTTTATGCTGTCCTTTTTGCTACCATTGTTGGTTGATGTTTGATTTTTTATGATGTAGTCATTGATATTTAGCTTAGCTTAAGTAACTGTAGGCTAGGTATACTTTATTACATATTTTATCACGTATTTTTGAATCTTTAGGTCTTTGTAAGCATCGCAATTTTGAAGCTGCCACAGGCAACGGTGTTTCTTTTTATGATTAAAATGCTTAACTAGGATTACTTGGGATTAGTTGTTATGAGATCGCAGATCTCTCAGTTGAACAGCGAGTAAGGTATTTTTAGCACATTTAATAATTCTGAACGGAGAAGCTAGTAGCTAGATTTCTGACTTCTATCCCGTTATTTTGGCTATCATAGTTAGTTGATGTTTGATATTATACGAAGCAGTCATTGAAATTTAGTCTAGTTTAAGCAATTGAAGATGAGGTATATTTTATCATATGTTTTTGAATTTTTCGGTCTTTGTAAGTAGAATGAAGCGGTTATAGGTAATAATGTTTCCCTTAATGATTAGATGCTTAACTAGGATTGTGTAGGGTTAGGTGTTCTGAGATTCCTCAGTTGAACAGCGAATAAGGTATCCACCTTTTCGCCATTATCAAACATATGCTATTTGATCGATGACATGATAGCTTTTTTGCATTCATAGTTAGCTGATGTATGAATTAGTGATTTTATAGATAGTTTATTTTAATTCATCTGTGTGTTAGGAATATATCATAGATTCTAATGCGTTTTGCAATTGTGATGTTTAAGGAAATGACGTTCCTTTTTGTGATTGGTTGTTTTGTTTTTAAATAATCTTTGTACTCAGTCCACTTGATGGTCTGATGAAGCAATTATGTGAAAGCGCTTACCGACTGAGTGCACTAATAAAATCGATTTGTTGTTTTTATATTTTGAAGTGTCTATTTGTAACAGTACGAGTTATTTGACTACATTGTGTTGGAGCTTGCATGGTTGCTGCTGCTGGATTGTTCGTTTTGATTTTTACATTCGGTGTTTTTTACAGTGCAGCATTTGCCTACAGGAGTGTAGCCGTTTTCATTTTCTTTGCTATTTTATCTGTTATTAATTTAGCTGCACAGTAATATATCCTATTTACTTCTGTTATATTGCATGAATTTCTATGAAATATCCTAATTACTGTATTAATTTATTTTATCATACTTTTAACTTTTTGGATTTTATTAACTTTATGTAGTCTATTTCTTTCATTGATCTTAATATGTCTGTCCTCTATATTAAATTAAGCAACTATTCTCTTAGGTAATTTTCTTCTAAACTGAGGCCACATTCTTTGTTCTCCATTTTCTGTGGGCATTGTACAGAAAGTTCCAGAGCATCTTCCTGTGTCATATTCTCTTCAGTTTCATTTTGTGTCCTCCATTGCTCTTTCACATGGGAACTCACTTGCCTATCACTCTGCAACACTGACTGCATCAGAGTTGCCACAGTTTCCTGTTCTTTCCCTTGCTGTGAAACTCCAGCTGAACGTTTGTACTGGTTTCTTATGGAAGGCTCCAAAGTATCTTCATATGACAGCTAACCATATGTTTCCCACTCTCCTGGTTTCCCTTTAAATGTAAAAGTGAGGATTAAGTAATGAAGTCTCAAAATTAAAAAAAATACCTCATAACAATCCCAAAAGTCAAGTCAGTCTGTGATACGGAACAGAATAGGATGTTTCACATGCTGGATATTCAGAAAATTAGCTGTGTAAAATATGTAGAGTTTACAGCTTTGATTTCTGTAGGAATTAGAGACTCTACAGGGGTAAATGAAGGTCCATATTGACATGATGATCTGAATTTGTTTGGAAGCAGAACCAAAACCCTATCTAAAACGTTTACATATTTCACTAGCAAGTATTTACCTACCCAGTTCAAGAACTGTCTGGTAAAATCCTGGGTTCTCTCTTTAATGTACCAGAGATTTAATGATATAACAGTAATACTATCATAACTGGGCCAGACCAATAGGGGTAAACAGGAAACAACCTAAATATTTTATACAAGCAGCAGAACAAAAGAAAGAATGCAATAAGAAATAATGCTTACAGTCTGCAAAAAAAATGAATAAATTAACTTATGTCACTGATGAATGAGCAATTAGTTGACATTCTGTTGGTAGCACAAGACCCTCTATAGACAGAGCCATAGGAGAATGTAAACAGACTAGGCTACATAGTTTATATATGAGGGTCAAGGTATAAAACTGAAAGAAGTACAGCTCTATATATGAAGAAAAGGATCAGAGAAAGAAACAGAATGAATGAATGAACCATTAGGAAAGCCTGCATGATGTGCCATAAGGAAAGGAAACAAGACCATAGTTTACATAGAATATGTCTCGGGTTAGCCTGCCAAAGAAAGGAAGAGCCTATCATTATGACACTTAATACCTTCAGATGGCATAGAAAGGAGGCTGGGAGTGTGAATACACTGTAATTTACTTGTAGCACCCTTGCTACAGCAGTGTCTAAGAGCATAATCGTTTGTGGTGTTATACCAGGTACAGCCCCACATGCTTATCAGGAAACAGCAGCCATAGATCTGATTCACTTACATGAGAAATGAATAATGATCCCATATCAGGAACTGGAAATCTGTTTAAAAAAAGAAGGGTTGTCAAACTATATAGTAAATGATAACTTTAATTACAAAGTCAAGCCAACCAAAAGAGACTGCTCTAGATATCAGAAAGCCAGCCATTGCAAAAAAAGACCCATACCTAAGAAAAGCTAGGCAAACAAACATGAAGAAAAAGTGAAGACACATCCTAAATAACATTAAAGAAACAACAAGCCTATTTTTGAAACACAGCTGTATTAAAAAGAAAGGCATATGTAGTTTTTATTCTTATGTGCAATCAAAGATTAGAGGAAAGCTTGTTGTGGACATAGTTATGTTCTTGTTGTTCTATTTATCTTTAAATAATATTGTATAATCTTTGTTTAAAAATTAATAAAACGTTTAAAAAAAGATTAGAGGAAAGAATAGAACACTTCAAATACGTAGGAGCACATGGAAGAAGTAAAAAATAAAATAAAAACACCAATTAAACATACCAAAACAGGCAAGGCAAACAGAAGGAAGAAGGACCAAAGTGAGAAAAGCACAGTCACTACCTTCAAAAATGTAAATGTGCTTTTACTGCTACATATGCGACTATGAAGCCATAGTGGTACAGCAGTAGCATTGTTGCCTCACAGCAAGAGGTTCTCCTGTTTGATCCTCAGCTGGACTGCCTTCTGTGTGTAGTCTGCATGTCCTCCCCGTGGTCGAGTGGCCTCCGAAAGACATGCGTGAATGGGCGTGCCTTCGCTGAAGGCTGGGCATCGGGCTGGCAACTCATCACCATAAAAATCTACTGCCAATCATTAGCGGACCAGAGTTCTGCTGTGGCGACCCCTAACCAGGAAAAGACAAACAACAACTGCTATATATGTGACTCAGACAGACAGAGGGGTATAGTAATTTTAAATTAAATGGACAAACATTGAGCAGAAAATAATGAAAAAAGAAGGGCTGAGAAAAGAATACATTTGCCCAGTATTCACAAATAAAACTAAGGGAAAGTTCAAGTAAGCAGAGATATTTGGAATAGAAGTTTGATTCATGACATCTTGAAGATGTCTGGGTAAAAGAAATACAAAAATTAAAGGTGTCAAACTTGAAGATGTCTGGGTAAAAGAAAAAAAATACAAAAATTAAAGGTGTCAAAGTAGTGGGGCAAGACAGGATCCACCTTAGAATTTTTAGAAAACTAGTATCAGCACTACCTTTTTTAACAAACAATTTTTATACTGGACGGCGCAGTGGTGCAGCGGTAGCATTGTCACCTCACAGCAAGAGGTTCTCCGGCTCGATTCTTGGCTGGGGTACCTTTTGTGCAGAGTCTCCATGTCCTTCCTGCATTTGTGTGGTTTCCTTCTGGGTGCTCCGGTTTCTTCCTACGTTACAAAGACATGCATCTGGAATATTACTCCCCTGGCCGCCAGTGAAAATTGGCTTTGTTCCAAGTGGGACTTTCCCAGAAAATAAATGTTAAATATAAAACATAAAGTTGTCATTGATCAGAAATTCTTCCTAACACTCAAGAAATCGGATCCTCTGTCAGGAAATCTTTGGTGAGTGGTTGTCAGGTATTTTATTTCCGAACTACATTTTACTAAACATATGTTGCTTCACTTGCATTTCTTAGTTGCAGTTACATTATGCTCACAGATTTGTTTATTTTAAATGGTACCCTAGTAGATGCATCATGTGACCATTAGCAAACAGTTAACATAGTTAGCATCATCAAAAAATCCTCTACATGTTGCTTCTTAGCAGACAAACTCAAAGGTAAAAATGTTTGAACATTATTTTATAAAACTAAAATATATTTATTAACGCATTTTAACGTTAAAATCCACAAAACTGGATAGCAGAAACCAGCACTGGATTGTAAATAACACTAAAATAAAAATCAAGCAACTAGGCAAATCTTGATACTAAAGTTTATTCAACCAAACATAATTAATCATAGTTTCTTCAGACATCATCAGAACCATGTAGTTTAAAGTTATTTGCTGTGTGTAGTTGACAACATGGCATTTTTTTCATTTCCAATGCTGATAGGTTGAATTTTCCTTTTCAAGGCTTTTATTGGACACCAATTTGATTGGTGCAATTTTTATTTCTAAGGTTGCCATTGGTCCAACGATTCGTTACCCATTTCTTAAAGATTTAAGTTTCGTTAGTGATTGGTTTATATTATTGAGTTATTGGTTGGTAAATAATGGGGTGGGGAGATTATCAGCATTTGAAATGTTTCATTCATGGTTCTGATGATGTTTAAAGATGAAAGCGGTTAACTGTGACTGATTCTGTTTGGGATATTAAACTTCTGTATCGAGTGCAAGCTGGTTGTTGAATTTTTATATTTATGTTCTGGTTGCAAAGTGATGTGATCTGTCAGGCTTCAAAACAAATACGATTGAAAATATAATCAAAAACTGGATTCAAGAAAACTGTAAGGTGCATATAGTAAGAAGAAGTATACAAATAGCATTTGTTCTTTTTCTTGTTCTCATCACCTCTGTATCATTTTTGTACACCACCATTGCCTTACTTTTCAACTGTCCCTGATTTTTAGAAGCATTCTTAATTTTGGCTCATAGTTTTTCTCTTCTACTACTACTTGCTTTTTGAGAAAAGAGGGCTGATTGCAATCAATCGATGATGGCAATCATCACAGTTATATACTCATTTAACTTCAGAAAATGCATGTTAACTCAACGTATCTTATTCTGTCAATTTTTTAGGTCAGTAGTATTAATATTTTAAAACACAGCATCCTTGCTTATTATGGATTTTGTCCCTGATTCTGATGGTAAGTGTTTGAAAGTTATGCCCACTGTTCCTCCACTGGAATGCTTGTAGTAAATAAACCATTTTATGCAAAAACAAAAATCCTGTAAAAGGACCACCAGCATAAACAGAATATCCACATATTTGCTCATCTGTTCTAATAAACACATTAGTTAATGTTGCTTCAAGACTTCTGCTAGCATAACAATTCACTCAAAAATTACAGAAACAGTACAGGCATGCTTACTGAAATGGGTGTGGCAATGTATACAGCAAAGCGTTTGAATTTTGTCCACTTTATCTGTTAAAAGGGTGGCACCTCCCTCTACCATGGCTGCTAAGAGAGTGAGAAAACAAATGTGACTCCCCTTCACAATAGTGGGAACAATGCAGAGGTAAATGCTACTATGGAATTTTCAGTTTGACTTTAACTACAGTGTAATCATGGCAACATTATTCAAAAAATACATTTAAAATAATCGAAAGCTACTAAGGACTAGATTCTAAAATAACACAGCTAACTTGGAACATTATGCCTGATAATTCTAATAAGCATATTTGACTGGGTATTTATGGTACTAATCCAGAACAGAATTATAAATGTCAGACTGCATCTTTTTTAACTGCAAGTTTAAAATTATAGAAATATTACGTTTTTTAAGGAACATTCTTTGTTTTCAGTTCTGATGTTATACCAGGGGAGCAATCATTAAACAAATCATATTATTTACTGAGTTTGTCAGCAAGGAAACATATCGACAGCCAGAGGTTGAATAGGTCCTACTAGTGGTTCTCACCAGTATATATATATATATGTCTATATTATCTGAAACAGTTCCAAGATTTTTGAAATTTCTTAAAAAATTAGGACTCAAGACTTTAGATGAAGCAAACAGCAATAGACAGAGGTATAATTTTGCGGGGTTTAGAGTTTGGCTTATCGTGGGTTTCTCCTCTTGTTCCTCAGATTAAATTCATTTTTTCTTGGCAGTAATTGGTCTTAGGGGCAGCAGTATGAAAGGTTTAGAAAGTGGAACAGAACAAATGGTGGCTTAGCAAATCATCAGGAAGTCAGAAAATAATGACTGACACTGGAGATTCAGGTTTATACCCTTCAGAGAATTCATGGCAATACAGGATTTGTTATTCTATCAAGCTGGTAGGTGCAATGGGTAATTGACATTAGATTTGGGGCCGGGTCCTTCCATTATTTATAGCTAACTTACTACTGGTGGTAGGAGATGGCCATATGTATATTGTGATGGGGCATAAATATGGGGTAATGGGTTGATTAAGAGCTTTAATTGGAGGGGGTCGCAGAGCTTGTAGGGAGGAAGGGTTTGAATTGGTGAATGTGGGGACTGATGGGGTGCTCCCTCAAGAGGTGTTTTACCTGTTTTAAGCACCCTAACTTTATTGCTGGGTACAGGTTGTGGTTTGAGCTTTAGTAGAGTATAGCAGCACATGAGATGCTGCCAAAGTTTTCATTTCTACTACAGGAAGAGGTACTTTTGTTTAGTGTTAATTTGGGTAAGTGAGTTCGCTTTGCAGGATTATTTGTGTACTTCTGGTCACAGAAAGGCTCCTAAGATTGTTTTGTGGGAGGGGCAGAGCAATACATTAAGTTGACCCATATAGTGCATTTTGGAAATTTTGGATGGAAGTTACGAGGTCAATCAGGTATTCCTATTTCTCCAGTTACTACTATCTGGATCATAAAACTGTTTGCTGCATTATGTTCCATCACTGGTGGCAAAGGTCTTGCTGGGGAATAAGGTGGTTTTCATTTTTTAAGAAGAGGGGATGCAGTGTAGGGCAAAGGCTGTGCAGTTGAGCAAGGGGACCCCTTGCAGTGTCTACAGTAAAATTTTTGGTTATGACAGCACAGAGCTTACATTTGTCTTTTCTTTTGCAGATCAGCTGGTGAAATTTTTCTGCTGCTGGAATGAGGTCACAGATGGGGAGTGCAGAGTGGACATTAGTGGAAGGACCAAAGGACGCACTCTTGAAAAGTGATAGTTACAGCTGCGATGGAATGGTTCAGTTGCCCCTGCATACTTTCAAGTAGCATTGGGTAACACTGGAGAGGGATCGGGGGTTTACTTTCAATCATTTGGTCTCTTGGCTACTTTGGCTATGTATGTGATAGGATTGGTAAGTTTATTTATTTTATTTTACTTTTATTTTACATTTGTCGACTGGGAAAGTCTGACTGGATACATGTCCATTTTCAGTGGAGGCCTGGGGAGAAAAGCTCAACAGTTAAATTTTAAGCAAAATATAAGATGCATACAGAAGCATTCATATTTACATAGATAGTACCAAACTTAACATTGACTAGCAAAGATAGTACCAAACTTAACACTGACTAGTAACATAGCATTGAAGCTTAAAATTTAACATATTTACATAAACTTGGGGGATTTGGTCAGTGGCGTGTGTGAAGGAAGGAAGGATGATTAAGGGGATATTGAGTATTTGTTTTTTGTTTTGTTTTTTTGTGTGTGTTAAGCTGGGTAGAGGTTCATTTAGGTTTGTTGGGGATTATATATCATTTTCATTTGTCAATATGGAACTTGTAGGGTTTGTGGTGGTTGGACTGCTAAAATGCCATGATGGCCATTTAAAACATTTTATGTTTATAATGCGTAGTTGGTGTGATGTCAGGATTGTTGTTACACTGACCTTCTAGATCTCATTTGGTTATTACATTCATTGGGTGGGTAAATGGGGTTCAATGTAGCATGATGGTATGCAATTACCTCTGCATGGTTATTAGTGGCAGTGGGCTTAGTGTTTGGTTGTCCAGTTGGCTGGTAATGTCTTTGGAATCTTTGCAAGGCTTTCATTGGCAGTGAGGTACAGATTATTTAGTTCATGCATTGGTTATACTAGATTATGAAGCTATGGTTGCTACCTCAGCATAGGAGAGGTATCAGTGGTTTGTTTTCAGCTGTTTAGGTAACTGGCTATTTTTGCTAGTTATGTGATAGGGCTTTAGGAGGTGATGACTTGGATCCAGCTTGGTTAGAGAGGTTGGGGTACACCAAATGATGTTTGGCCTAATGCCTTAATGGTGGTTAGTTTGCTGGAAGTTTGTCGGAAAGAGGTGGAACTGCCTGGTCAGGCTGGTGGGTGGAGAAGAGAGACAGGCTTGCCCTCTTCTGTTCCCCCTCTGGTGGTGGATGTTCAATTCAGTAAGTTGAGAAAGGCAAGTGAGGGGTTGCACTGCTTGATAAGTAAATAAGCAAGCGGAGGTAAGCTGCTTATTTGGTTGGAGGTGTTATTCAATAAATGGTAACTGAAGTCAGTGGTGGTATGCTGCTTTATAAGTAAGCGAGTGGAGGTATGGACGCTGTGCGAGTGGAGGTATGGACGCTGTTACTGATCAGGATGAGTGGGGTCACGCTGTCCTATGTTAATATTGCATGGATGTTATCTTCACCTATATCATGTTTTGGTTGAAATTAATAAATGGTTAACAATCATGTTTATGGAAGTTTAATAAAGGTTGTCAAATGTCATTTGGTGTGATGTGTTTTACTGAAGGGGACCGGGACAAACATAGTGGCAATATGCGTATCTGCATGCTGAGTAATGCACTCCGCAGACAACAAATAACAGATGCACACAGAGCAATGTTGTGGAAGAATAGCCAACAAGGCTGCGCTCATTTTGGGTGCTGCAGGATAACCAATCTCACCTGAATGGCAGACATATAACCTACAACTAAAGAGAAGACATGTCATGTACATGCAGGACATCAGTGCATAAGCACTACTACCTACATATACTATTAAATATAACAGAGATTGTTGAGAACAATGAACATTATCCAAGTGGCCAGAATTATAATACGCATCTTGGATCTCTCAACAGCTTTGAGTGACACATTTTACATGTTTAGGAACGATGAACATCATTAAGAGCTGTCATCAAAAGTAAATAGCAGACTCAGATCATTAGTCAGTCCACCTTCCCCCCCGATGTTGCCTAACTGAACAGATTTTTTTCTCCCACTATACTTAACTATTAAAGTCACTGTAATATACACTAGTCATTTCTTCTTACTTTTTTTGTCATTGTACACACAGTTAATATTTAGAGTCTGTACTTTCTAATTTTGTACAGCTATGTGGTCAATTTCTTTAAGGAACAGGATTCCAACTAATTTATCTGGTGAGGGTTATACCCCAAGATATTTGTAAAATTCATTAGGGGTTTGTGTTGATAGAAGGGGGCTTAGAAACATCTCATTATCTTACATCAATTCTAAGTTTAAAAAAAAGGATTATTCATATCACACACACATGGCAGCATGGCAATGTACACACACACACACACACACACACACACACACACACACACACACACACACACACACACACAAACACACTTGTCGAGGTTAGAGAAAAATACACTGGTTGCACACTACATGGATCTCTCATTAGCAAGATGTTGTATGAGTAAGTTTTAACAAATGATGTCTGGGAACTAAATAGAATCCAGATTCGCCTCAAAAAAGAAAAAGAGGAACTAGTTTTAGTTCTTATACCACAACTCTTCTGCTACAGCTGTTAGCATTTAACAATCTACTCTGGTCATAAAATAGACAAGATGATGCAGCAAAAACGGGACATGTATTAGTAACATTCTTGAAGCTAATGAGGTGGTTAAATTGAAATGCAATGCAAATAATGATCAAGATTTCAATAAATGCAAATTGTGGGTCTGGCAAAACTGTCTCATGGATCCCTTTTGCATTTAAGGACTAAATACCTAAACATCTTTACAACTATCACTGTATCAAATTACACGTCATGTATAAATACAACTTGCTTTGTAACTACTCTGTTGAAAGCTCTAACTAGTCCTGTATAATCATACTAATATATTTTTGCATGAGGCTAGAATATTGTAGTACAGCTATCACATGACAGGAAAAACTGTTCTAAGCATACTCTGTTGTCAAACTTACTGACCTTAAAAGAACAAAGATTTTTTTATTCACTCAATATAGAACATACTTTACTCAATAAATCCTAAGTCTTGGTCAAGTATCAGCTATTAACCCATTATGCAAATCTAACAAACAAGGTCACTTACAAACCTAGATCCCTTTCAGCACATTCCAGTACTTACCTTCACATTACATCTAAAAATATATTAGCTTCGACAGGGCTCAAATGAATATCTTTCAAGACCAATACACACAAAAATCATAACCAGAGTTGTTGGAATAAACAAGGACAAATTAATGATAGTGGATAAGAAGTAGTTGTATGAGTTCAGAAACAAACATCGCATTAAAATCACATTCAAAGTGCACTGAGGCTAATGTGAAACATTCATGATCCCAGCACTGAGAGCAGGAATATAAAAGTATGTAAACTGAGCTACTGTCTATTCAGCGTAAAGACTATCAGTATGCACACTATTGCAGGCCTATCCAATAACCAGTAGTCATAACCATAACCAAACTCTCTACCTTGTATCTGTGAAGTAAAAATCTTAGCAATTACACCATACCTCTCAACTGTCCCTGATTTTCAGGGACGTCCCTTATTTTGACTCAAATTTTAGCTCTGTCCCTCTTAATCCCTCCTAAAACTAGTGACTTTTGGAGGAAAGGTGGTGATTTACACTTAATGAATAATGACAATAATTAAGAGTTATAGACTTCCTTTACTTCAGAAAATGTGTATTAATTCATATGCTTTGATTCTGTCAATGTTTCAAGTTAATAGCACTAATATTTTAAAATTGTCCCTGATTTTTTCGTGACTTGCCCCTGATTCTGTGTTGAAATTTGTCCCCGATTGGTTGAGAGGTCTGAATTTCACCAATGCCAAATGAAATACGAGCAACTGCCCTTTCTGCATCAAACAGTTCCTAAACAGCAGACTAAAAAGCTTAGAAATTCTGTGGTTTCATCATTTTTTTTTTCAAGAAAAACTCAATGCAAAATGCTTGAGGTTTATAAAGGCATCTGAAAAGACTTGTGAGAAAACACACACTGCATGTATCCAGAACATTCTATAGTTACTAAACTACGTTCCTAATCTCTCAGGACTAGAATCATGAATGAACAAGTAAACAGCATAGCTCACTCAATTTCAGTGGAGACGTACAAGGCACAACATAGAAAAGCAGATAAAATTTCCCCCATTTTTCTAAGCTATCCTCAAATGAACTATTGATACATCATCAATTACAATCATACTATAAATGGTTACTCTGATCTGTATATGAATTAGTCATAAATTATATTTACACAAAAGACTAATTTAGACTAGGGTATATGCTAGGAAAAAAGAGAAAGAAAATATGAAAAAGTGCACAAGCTGACAAAAGAACATCTCCCAGAAACGGGAAAAGGAGGAAGGGAGCAGCTACTGCAACAGTGATTTAGATGAACATCTACTGTTCTGGTATGTTATGATATGTTTGCTTAGTCGGGTCTATATCAGTCTGTCGAAATGGCTGATTATCGAACACCAGATGTTCGAACTGTTAAGTTCGAACACTGATTATCGTAAAGCCGAGGAACACCGAATTCAAAAGAATTAAGTGGGCCGTTTCTGTGGCTTCACGATTATCAGGACTGTGGTGGGAAGTTATGCATCGGGTTCAGGTAATTGTGCGATTGGGTGGACATTAGGGCGCGGGCTAGGTGAGTTAGGGTTAGGTCACGGGTGAGGTAGGTGTGCGATAGTGACAGACTTTAGGGTTGGGGGGGATAGGTGAGCTAGGTTGTGGGTCAGGTGAGTGTGCTATAGCTACGGACCTTAGGGTTAGGGTTTGGGTTAAGGTAAGTGGATAGATAGTAGTGTATGTATAGTTTAGTATAGGCTTAGATGTAGGATTTTAAGTGTATGTGTTTGGATTGCTGTTTTTTTGGTGTGCTTGTGTTGTGTGTGTGTTTCTTGGAACAGATTTTTTCCCTGGGAAAAAAATCGCTGTTCTAAGACTTCAAAGCTTTTGCACTTCGTGATTAGTAGTTCGAACATATGGTGTTCAAACTTCAGCCGTTTCGGTGAACTGGTATAGACTTGCTTAGTCCACTGTCTTATGTAAATGATTAGGTCACTGCTGCAGTAACTCAAGCTGTATGGACAGAATACTAAACCTTAGAAAGACAGTAAGGAGGATGATTGAGGGTTCAGGATCCCCTGAAGAATGGTTCCTGAAAAAAAAATCTAGTTTGCAGTTCTTTTGGAAAGTATGCTTAGAGGACCAAGTCCACCCCTTTCCAAAATGCCACAAAAGAATACAATGCTCTTTCTGAATGAGCCCTTACCCTGCCTGGAGGTGACATGTTATGGGAGAATAACAAAAGCTTAAAGCATGAGACAATCACTTGAAAACTGTCCTGTCTATATCTAGTTGCCTTTTTTTGTACCCCTCAAATCAAATTAACAATTGTTTAGAATTCCTGAAAGTTTTAGTTCTGTCTGTGAACATCCAGAGTATATAAAATCCCTTTTCTCTCTCTCTCTCTCTCTCTCTCTCATTTTAAGGTTCTGGAAAGAAGACAGGGAGATTGATAGGTGATTAAGTAATAGCCAACGATGTCGGTGTGGTATATTAAGATTTACCCACAGTTGGTGTGGTTTAATCATGAGGGTGAAGCCCGAGTGGTTAAATAAAGCCAGCCATGGGTAAATCTTAATATACCACAGCAAGGAGTTAGTTATTGCTATTATACAATGACATTATTTAAGAAAAATACTTACTTTTACTAAATAATGTCTTTGTATAATGGAGCTGTGCTGTCCTTCCATTGCTGGTACATATCCTGTTGCCTTTTTTGATGTACTACGCATGTGTATGGGACTTGTATTCCCACATATACCCAGTACATCAGTACTTTGGAAAGGAAGCAATGGAGAAAAGAAGGTCTCTATTGTTCCATTTTTTCTTTTTTTTTTTTTTAAATAAAAAAAAACCAAAATATTTCGGTCAGTTTAGGGGTGGGAGAGAGACAGAATGGAGGAAATACAAGGAAAATTAGGTATATGTCTTTAGTTTTGAATAAAGTACCTGATTTTCCTAGTATTTTCTCCATCTTGTCTCTCTGCTATGTCCGGAGTCCGGATTTCAGTTTTTATTATTTAATTTTTGTAAAGAAAAAAAAAAAAAAAAAAAGTTAAAAGTTAGTGTATACCAATGGAAAAAAGTCCGGATGACTGGACCTTTTTCTATTGGTATATGCTCGGATTTACAACAGGCATGCTGATTGGACTGACCAATCAGCATGCTCATTTTGGAATATTTATCACCAGTCATTGTATAATTTAAAGTAAACTCTGAAAAACTTTAGCTTATGCAGTAGCATTGATTCACTTTGTGCAGTTTTTATTTTCTTTGTTATTGTGTGACCATGGAATTATTGCATTTAAATAAGGGGTACACATACATACATACCCAGGTAATAGTACTATAAATATCCTAAACAATTTTATTAGATTTTTTTCCTCATGCTATCAATGACTTCCTAATATGAGTACCGTACTATTCAAACATTGCCATATAGTTTCTCTCCATCTCTGTCGCATAGAGTCTAAAATAAACATAAACAACTCTGCAAGAACTTTATGAAGTGACCTTATTTGTAACTCGTCATGCAATAAGAACCTTTTGAAACACATTGTATCCCTTCCTGCATGTAGCAATTCCTGCAACAAAAAGACAGCATAAGATACATAATTAGTTATTGTTTTAAACGTGATGACTAGCAGTTACTCATACAGACTTTACAAGCAACTCATGACTCAGATTTTGTCAGACCTTCTGGAAGATAATCCAGCTTTTCTCCCACTTTGAACATATTCAGTATTAAGTGCTTGAAAAGAGGAAAACATCATTATGATGACTTTCAGCTTTCACAGTGGTAGCCACATTCACTCCCTGTCCTGTTTCTAATGGTTGAGTAAAGAAAAATTTCATTTCCAAGTCACAAAAACTGAACCAGGGAAAGTTGATGATTTTTATAAAGGCACAACTGTGCACTGAACCACAAATTCTGTTTTTTCTGGATTTAAGACCAGAATTGTGATATTTTACATGGCCAGGCTTCAAGATCCAGTGTACCCATGAAATTAAGACCCGGGTATTAAATTCTCTGTTTTCAACTGTCTTACAGCCACCAATCCCCCCAGTACATGTACATAGATACATGACAACAAGGTATGCATATGAGGTGATGTCTGCACAGTGACTCTCTTAGGTAAAATTCCATTTAAGTAATGCCTGCAGTCAGTTCATCAGAATGAACCTACTAACCTTCAGCTTCTACCCCAAAAATGGAAGATAATCTCTTTTCCAAACAGCTTGCTAGCTGTGCATCTATGTCCCAGCATTGTTAATGGCCTTAACCCTTTTCCAAGTTACTCTTTTAAAGAGGCTACTAAGCACGAGCAGTTGTAGCACTTACTGATCCAACACTGCATATAAATGTATGTGTGGTGGTTGTGGTTGGTCACAACACTGTGCATCACATTTTTCAGAACAGCTTTTTGACTTATCAGGCTCCAATTGACATAGTTTAGTTACTATGAAATGATGGCACAAATATTCCATGCAGTCTCATGGTTTCTCACATATTTTTAATTAAATGCCTCCTATCCCCAGTTGTTTGTACTCTGATGGTTACAGTACAACCATTAAATTAATGATATCACTGGCAATTATTCAAAGTCACTTTTCCTTTCACATTCCTTGACATTTTTTTTTCTCTAGCTGGGTTTTTTTTTTTCTGACAAAATATTTTTACGAACTGTGCATGCTTCCCAGCTTTACTGGGGAATGGAGTTTCAAATTACAGGCACTACTCTTTACCCATATAACTATCTCTTTAGATTAATGCTAGAGTTTTTACAATCCCTTGTGCTCTAACCAGGCTATGAAACAATGGTCGTAGTCCTTGATTTCTGGCAAACTCCAGAAATAAAATGAACAGCTTAAACTTGTAATGCAGGAAAGTTAAAGTCCTCCTGCAATCTGCTGCTGCTGACCTAGAGCTGCTGTAAGAATCTAATAACAAACAGTGTGCATTCACACAGACTGTGGCAGGCATCTGTCATCTTTTGGGACCCACAGTATTACTTCATGTACATACAGCTTGTGTAGATCATTGTTTAGTACATAGCATTTCCAGTGATAAGCAGTAACCAGAACTGGAAATGTGTTCTACGTAACAGGGTATTCAAAATATGACCGGAACAGCAAACAGGAAGCCACAGAGGATGTACCCATTACTATCTTTAATGCATACCTTTAAGGAAGCTACAAGTACACTGAAACTGTAGAAGAGTAAAACCGCTTCAACAGCTTTCTGCAGTACAAATTACCAGAATTGCTGAGTAATGATGTTTCATTGAGAACTGGAGCCATCTAGACTAGAAACAAATTGACAATGGCTAAATGAATAGCACAGTATTAATGAACATAAGGGTAATTATCGTGGAGATGACGATTTATATTAACTATACTGCAACATTTTGGCAAATGTCATATGAGCCACTTCAGTCTCACTGCAACTTATAAAAGCAGAAAAAATAAAATAAAAATCAGCCTCTGCTAATTTTCACAAGACAAATCAGGAAACAGTCAAATACCATCATATGAGTTCCTTGTACCACCTGATGCCACAGAGAATGCAAATAAAAACTAAACTTAGCTATTTTTTTTTTTTTTTTTTTTTTTTTAGGACCTCACTACACAGTGATCACCAAGCTTCCTACTCGTTCATCCAATGCATCTATTCATTACTTCCTTGTGGCAACAGTCCACTGACCATTCATACATTCATAGGCAATTACTAGGCTGACAGCTTAACAGCCCTTACGAGCCTCGCCAGTAAAACCCAATTTTACTCAATATGTGACCTCAGAGGCAATAAGGTGGCATATGTTTCTGCACATGCCTTTAGGATTTTACAGATTGTCCCTGTCCATAAGGGACAGAGACGCTACCCCAGGTGTGAATTTGTGATTCCCCATCCAATGATCCAAACTCTGTTTGAAGAGGGCCAGATAAGGGCTCTGTTTAATGTGAACAGGAAGCCTATTCCAAAGATGGAGCAATATCTGTAACACATATCTGTCTCACCAGCATGTTTTATTTGAGTCACTGATTAGGTTAAAATCCCTAGATTGGTGATACTCCTACTGTTTGTCTTGCTTTCCTCTGATATGCAGGAATCAGGTACCATCATATCATCATCTGTTAAGAAGGTGGAGCATTTTGTTTTCTGCTGCTAATACCCCCACATACACACATACACACGCACACACCTGACAACTACTCCTGCACTACACTATAGCTTCTACTAGGTGAAGAAAGCATGCTTCCATGCACACTAAGTAAATCTCTTTCCAAAACAACACATATCTTGCTGAGGGTGCATGCCAGGCTCCTTGTGGGGGGTGAACACCTGTATTCATGCAGCTGTTGTCAGTTCAGAAAGCTGAGTCATCATCCCCCATCATCCTTTTCTGCACTGCCCCTCAAGCACCAGTGCTGTTAGTTGAAAACAGATCATCTTGGACACAGTTAGGACTTTATCCCTCTATGCTATGGGGCCGTGCTTCCCTAAAACTTGATGACATTTAACCCTTTTCTTTAACAGCTCGCTTGTTTTCAGTATCTGTAGTATATTCGTATATGGATATATGCTTATTGTTGTGCAGTCATGGATATTCCAAAACCTTAAGTGACAGCAAACAATACAGCATATTACTTTGATACCACATTAACAGACTGGTTAAAGAGCAAAATTAAGCAAATGGCTGTGAGCATCATGGATTTGTTTACTCGATTACCACACTCATAAGCATAATCAGTTTCATTCATGACCTAAACTGCACAGGAAATACATAAAGCAACAGTACAGAAATAAATAAAAAGGCAATCTTACTGGGATACATTCCCTAACATATACAGCTGTACACCTCCATCAGTATTGCATTACAAACTAATATATGAGATTTACAGGACAGCTGATGGAACTACATTCTAAGATAAGGAATGACCGCTTCCGTGTGTTATTTTTCTGGCAGAGGTACCTTCATTCAGGTAATATGGAAGTGTGTTAACTGTTGCTGTATTAAGTGAGTGTATAAGTGACAGTAAATAAATCTGTGCACTCTCTTCGGTCACCTAATGTCTGTTCTGCCTATGAGTTTTGTTTGCTGTTAAGATATGTAGCTTCTATTTTACTTCTGAATTGCATTTTTCAGCATGCATTTATTAAATTATGCTGCATTTACTTAAACTATACTGCATTTACTACACTATACTGCATTTACTTAAACTATACTGCATTTACTACACTATACTGCATTTACTAAATTATACTGCATTTACTAAATTATACTGCATTTACTAAACTATACTGCATTTACTAAATTATACTGCATTTACTAAATTATACTGCATTTGCTAAACTATACTATGGTACTAGAAAAGACTGCAGAGTTTTATTTATTTATTTATTTTGAAGATCAGCTGGGCTTGGTGGAGCCAATGCATTTTGCATTTCTTTTTTTTTTCTGCAGAGCAAGGACAGAGCTGGAAAGGTCCACAAAAATCAGACTGCTCACAAATAAATAAAAAAATTCAGCCTGCTTTTTTGCTTTGAGAAGTACCCGCATGATGTAATGAACTACAGCTACACTTTCAGCCTGCTTTTTGGCCTTGAGAAGAACCCACACGATGTAATGAAATACAACTACACTTTATGGAAGCTGTGATAGATGACAGGTGAAAAGAGGAACTTTAAGGAGTGGTTGATGTGAAGCTTAAAGGAGAATGCCGTCAGACCAGTCTTGTGAAGGCAGAGCAGCATAATAGTCTACTTTCTGGCAATGCTGTAATTTTCCTTCATTGCTAGGAAATATGACAATGCGCATCCTCTGCAGAGTACTTCTGCATGTGGTGTGTGTGTGTGTGTGTGTGTGTGTGTGTGTGTGTGTGTGTGTGTGTGTGTGTGCATGTGCAAAGATGACCATACCATACTGTAATTACCATGAATATACCATCCACGTTGCCTGTAAATATAGTTTGTTGCTACATAGGTGGGCAGCCAAACCTCAGTACCAGATGCCATGCAAACTGAGCGACTTACTGAAATTTAAAAGGCCATAAAAGCATTCTAAAAATTGACATATCTCATATACATACAAAATAAGAACTATGCAGTAAATTGTACCACACTCAAAACTTTAATCTACTAACAACAGTTTATACTTAAAACATTCCTGCACCAAAGGACTTCAATCAAACTGACAAATATGAGTCATCCAGTCCATCACTGTACCTGAAATAAAGAACATCAGTTTTCTATAAATATTTTAATTAATGTATATCATTTTGCAGATGCCTAATCGTTTACTGTCAGCTGGGTTGTCACTCTGCCAATGATAAAAAAAGAAAACAAAAACAACAATGCACTCTACGAGCACCTACAAGAATGCATGGCTCGTGCTATCCCAAACAAAACCAAGACTCACTCCTCCAAGAAAAGGAAACCAGTCTGGTGGACCCCTGCCATAAACAAGCTATACAATAGAGGGAGGAAACTAGTACAGAAAAGAGTAAAATCACAAGAAGGGAAGACATCCCTGATCAGTATCAGCAAGAACCTACATTCCCTCATAAAATCATCCAAGGCTAGGTTCAAAAGAAAAATCACCATGGACTCCAAAGATATCCACAAGGCATTCTTTAGCTACGTCAAAGTTCTAAGTGGCAATTCACAGATCTGCTCAGAGTTAGTGCAAAATGTCACAAAATACACTGAACCGACTGATATAGCTAACATCCTGGCAGACAGGTTCAGTGCAAACTTCACCCCCCTCTCACCCCCAAAAGGGCCCATAACTATACCAGAATAATGTAGTGCCCCTGAAATCACAGACACTCAGGTTAAAACAGCCCTCTCCAAAGCCAAAAACACAGAATCAATTGGAGAGGACAGTGTCCCAGGCTGCGTCCTACACGAGCTCAAAGATGAGCTAACCCCTCACCTAAACAAACTGTTTAAACTCAGCCTCTCCACAGGCTAGGTGCCCACAGAGTGGTGCACAGCAATGGTTATTCCACTCCACAAAGGTGGAGCCACAACGGACCCCAGGAACTGTTGCCCTATAAGCCTGAATAGCTATGGAGTGCATCATCATGGGTCTCATTAACAGAGACATTGGAAACCTCCAAATACTGGACCCTATCCAGTTAGGCTTTGTTAAAGGGCAGATCATGCCTCCTAAATCTGGTGGACTTCTTTGAGACAGTTACCAAGGCTATAGATGAGGGAAAGGTGGTCCACACAACCTACCTAGACCTTGCAAAGGCCTTCGACACCATTCCTCTCTTAGGTATTATAAACAAGCTCACCAGCCTGAACATAAACACCTATGTCACGAGATGGGTTGCCAACTGGCTCACAGACAGAACCCACATGGTAAGAGTTGTGGGAGCTACGTCTGACTCTAAACCGGTTACAAGTGGTATTCCCCCAGGGCTCAGCCCTAGGACCCCTCCTGTTCAGCATATACTTCTCAGAGGTACAGGCAAGCACAGGAGGACTATGGCTGACCAAGTTCACAGACGACTGCAAACTAGGGGCAATAACTGACTCTCCAGCTGACACAGACATCCTCCAAAAGGGTCTCACTGAGACAGATACCTGATGTCAAAACCATGGCCTCAAGCTAAATGCCAAAAAGTGCATAGTTATCCCCTTTGGAAAAAACAAAGCACCCACAAACTACCTCATAGATGGTAGCCCCCTAAATACGGGAAGACGTAATAAGGGATCTGGGGACCCAAGTAGATAGTAACCTCTCCTTTGATAATCACATTGCCAATGTGGTTAGAAAATCCTTCTATGTGGCCCACCTAATCATAAAAGGATTTGCATCCAGACCGAAAGAGGTCATTGGGCTCCTCTATGCATCACTCATCCGACCCATCATAGAGTACAATGCCCCATTTGGGATGTACCTTACAAGACACCTGCAACAACTGGAAAGACCACAGAAGTACTTCACCAAGAAGATCACTGGTCTCAAGCAGATGCCCTATGCAGCTCGACTGAAGAAACTCCAGCTGTACTCGGTTGCATACCGCCTATTCAGAGGTGATCTCTGCCTGACATACAAGGCCATGTTCAACCCAGAATTGATGGACATGCTCCACCTAAAGAAAACCATATCCCCTCAAGCCAGACACTTCAGGGATCTAAACCAATCCACAACAATAAATAGGACGTGCTGGAGGGATAGGTTCCTGTCCCAGAGACTTCCCATGCTCTGGAACACGATTCCTATCTACATTAGGCAGAGTGCCTTGCTAACCCCTCTTCACTTGAAACCTTGTCGAGTGGATGGGAAACAGAAAGTTTACCCCAGGGATCACTTCAATGGCTCTGCTGGACAGAGGCACAGGGAACTAATCTAAGGGGGTGACGACAGCCAACACATTCCGGCTAGATTATAAATGCCTTCGGGCAGATTGCCTAGTACCTACCTATGAACCTATAAAGAAAGTATGAATAAATAGCCTTTTCTTTATGTAATAAATAAACACAACCACCCATTTTTATCATCTCTGCCCTTCACCTAGTCTTCACAGAAGGCATGCATCATCAAATACTTGACCGTCTGCTTGTATTTAACATAAATTATTATTTATACTAACGGGGAAAAATGGCAAAGTGAGTTAACTCCTATAAATATTTATCCATTCTAATGTATTTTATAGGCATTAGAGCAAAATCAGCAATTTTGTCATTAATTAGTTGAACTATTCATAGACAGTTACTTCTATAATTTGTCATTATTTATTAGTTATAGAAAAACTTAGAATTTTAAATGCTAGTTATTTTGCTGTACTTAAGAGTTTCCTTTTTATGACTGTTTGACGTGACTTTTTAGACATTTACTGTAACAAATGGCCACTTCCTGACATTTTTTTCCTAATTTTAAGCCGATCAAATAAGAAAGGTTTCATTACTCAGCAATGTCAGTTATAGAAATGCCCAGATGAGCAGATATGTGTCTGGGTCCCCTACCACCCTGCTCAGGCTTGTAGTGCAGACAAACATGGATAAGCAACTCAGGAAAAATAATTTTATAACAATGAGCTTACCGTCTTCCAGATGGCCTTCCTACATAGACAAACACATACACTCACACACACACACACACACACACACACACACACACACACACACACACACACAAACACACACACACACACACACCCCACACACCCACACACAGTCCCAGTTTTATTTCTCCACACTGAAACATATTCACACACACATGCACAAATCTAATGCCAGAACACTATGCAGCCATAATCTCTTCATATGGTAACAGGCACAGATAATTTCAGGCAGTGATCATCAAACGCCCATACACAAAGACCTACTACAATAGCCATTTACATATAAATCCACAAACACACACTGAATTGGACTACTCGCGTGGACTGGCAATATGACTAGCATGAGGCAAAGTAAAATAAATCAGAGCTGCTGTGGTCCTTGTTGCAATGCAGTTCTCCACTGCACCTCAAAATTCTGCCACTAGCTATGATGTGTGGAACGCAGCTAATATCCATGTTATTGGCTTACAGCTCTGCTTGGACTTTGTGTTGCACAGACATTTCTCAATCACTTCACTGCACATGTTCAGAGCCAGACAACTGGTCTGTGAAGTTCAGAGACCCATCTTACACAGGCCATGCTCACAGACTGACATATATATGCAGCTCTAAAATACAATATAGCAAACATTGATAAGTGCAACCCTATAGCACAGGATGCCACTTGTGCGATCTTCAATACAATGAAAATTCTTTAAGAACACCATCTCCCAACTTGTGAAATGAGTGACTGGCATTACACAGTTTTGCCCTGAAAGACTTTTTTAGGGTGATATTGATGACTTCCCTAATGCAGAAGTGTGCAGCAATGGGGAGACATGCCACAAGGTAGAAATCCCTAAAATGAGTACTCAAACTATGGGTTCAAACTACTGACAAATGTCAAAGTTTGGAAAATGCATTTATTGTATCAAAACTGTGTATAAAATGTTGGCCTAAAGAAAAAACTTCACAGCAACCATTTCACACTTGGTGGGAATTATAAAAGTCATGTTGAAAAAAAAACACATTGTAGCTGGCACATTTAGGACTCTTTGGGTTTCGATTCTCAGCTAGAGCGTCTTCTGTGTGGAGACATGTGTGAATGGGCGTACCTTTGTTGAAGGTTGTGCGTCAGGCCTGGCAAGCCGGTACGTAAAAATCAACTGCCAATCATTAGCGGACCGGAGTTCCGCTGTGGCGACCCCTAACTGGGAAAAGCCGAAAGACACAAACAAACAAATACTTGGAAAGTTGGCAAACTTCACTATTTTGCCAAGAATTTAAAAAAGAACCATGTCTTCACACTATGTCAAGAATGTTCTGCTGCTCTTCTTTATATAGCAAGCTAACATTTTTGACAGTCCCCAAAAAGAAATACTTGCATTTGTTACTTTCACTGTATCCTGCAGTCCACACTCAACTTCACAACTCTATTTTTGGCTAGGGGCCAAAACAAATGGATGATTTATATGATCACTAGCTGTATACTTTATTTATTTATTGTTTGTCAGAACCAAATTACCCCTGAAACAGTAACAGCAAAATATCCAGACAGAAGGTTCTGGCTATATATATATATATATATATATATATATATATACATACATACACACTGTGTGACATTTTATTTAGAAGTAAACACCATGGCACCTAACGGCAAATTCCAATAACCCTGAATATGACTAGGAGAGCTGCACAATTAGACTACCGTCTCTCACACTGTCTAGGAAATCTAAACTTAAAGATCCATAGAGCCTGCTTTTTTCTGAATACATAGGTTCATAGGTTCATAGGTTCATACTAGGCTATCTGCCCAAGGGCATTTATAAGCCTAGCCCATAGTTATGTGGCTTTTTCACCCCTTGCTAGTTTGAATAAAAACTATGCCTATCATTTTGCTGTGCCTCTGTCAATTGAACAGTATGAAGTAATCTAGTATATCTGCTATCTCCGGCCCCCATTGGTCAAGATTCCTCTTCACCAGCCCAGGTGCAGCCGATCACATGTACCGTCCAGCACATTCTTTTGCATACAGCATAGCTGTCTCGGGTGAATCCACACCTTCCAGCACATTCTATTATTTATAACCGTGTCAAAGTTTAAGGTTCCGCCCTGGGCTCTCTATGGGAGGCCTAGATTTTTCAGGTCAAATCTGGGTTTGATGGCCTTATATATCGAGCACAGGTCTCATGCTGTAGTCACCTCTGACAGAGCTGAATAGAGACTTCTTTTCAGTCGGGCAATAGTCAGTATAGCTGCACCAGCATTCCTTTGAGACCCTTCTTTGTTTTGGTGAGAACTTTGGGGGCCTTTCAGAGCTGCAGCAGGTGTCTGGTCAGATACAGGAAGGGCGAGAGCATTGATCAGTTGATAATTCAGATGAATGACTTGATGTAGAGGGCTTTCCTGACAGGCCTTGATCTAGATGTAGATCAGCTTCACTTCACTAACATGAGTAGAAGGTTTTCCTAACTACCCTTTCAACTGATGTGTCAAGCTGGCTACATGGAACCTGGGTCCCCAGATCCCTGATGACTTTTTTGTTGTGCAGGGTGGCACTATACATTTTGGCCAGAACTTGGTATTTTGGCTCTAGTATGACTATACATTTTTGGGCGTTTGTGTCAGGATATGTGAAGCCTGGTTTTTTTTTATCTTGGTCTGAGGCCCTTCTCAGAGATAGAAACTGTCCAGATGTTGTTTCGATCAGGCGTTGAGTTTGCAGTCATCTGCAAACTTTGTCAGCTCATAACCCTCCTGTGTGCTTGTAGTTCACTTTGTGACAGGCACTGAGTCTGACATGACAGGACTGAGCCCTGTTCCCTGTGGGACACCCTTAGCTACTTTGGAGCTATGGTTGATGTATGGGTTTGCTTTGAGTCTGGGGGTTGATAGGTGATACAGATACTGATCCGACATGTGGCCGCGATTTTACATTCAAGATGATGAGTTTTCCCTCACAATGGGAGTTGGTGGCTGGTGACTGTCTGAAGGCAGTCAACCAGGTGCTGGTGGGAAACACTGCCAAAACAATGGCCTTGGTGACTGTCTCGTAAAGAAGCAAGTATGTATTTTTTCCATCTGCCTTGATCCTGTTTGAATGCTGCTGGTCAAGAGGTCTAAAGTGGCTTTTCCCAGGTAGGTTCCAGGGTCTATGGAGGCTGGCTTCTTTCCTAAATGGAGCGTCCAGTTGCATAGAAGCACCCTCAAGTGGATGAGAGAGGTCAGCACAGGTCTGTGAGCCTAACTGTATCAGGCCTTCCTACTGAATCTCGCTGAGAGCACTACACCATTAAGGAGTTCGTCCCATCCTTAATGGATTTGTGGCCTTAGTTTAGTGAAGTGACTCCTCGCTGGAGGAGATGTTTGAGATGGCCCGGAAAGTGCCATCGTGAGAGATTGCATTCTCTGCCTGGAGAGCATTACCCTTAGCATTTCCTTTTGGGGTTCTTTGGGTTGAGAGAGATTAATTTGAGTATACTTTTTTTGAGATTTAGAGGTTGGAGCCTTTGCCAATATCCGACTTAGGGTGACGGGGAGGTGCCGTCCCAGGGTAGGAAGCAGCGGCTTGTCCAGCATGTCATCAGGCAGTCGCTAAGAGATCCCCTTTGAAAGCCACCCATCCCCTGCATGATGACAGCCCCAATCCTCCATGTACTCCCATGTTGTGGCATATTAGGTGAAGGTATCATATAATTGTGGTGTCATACCTCATTGAGCTACATATAAATCTAAGCAGAGCCATTATGTCCCTTTGCTATCAGGTCATGTGAGGCGAATTCTCGATGTCCGGTGTCATGTAGTCCTGTGATGATAGAGGACTGACAGCTACATCGAGTGTGAGAGCGTAGTGTGTATTCTAGCGCCGTGCTGAGGCTTACTGTGTGTGACACTCCTTACGAGTGTGGCTTCCAGCTGGGCAGTCTGTGACTCTGACTATGGAATGTGGCTCTGGTAGGAATCTGACAGCTTAATTTACAGTGTTGAGAACTTTTGTTGCACCTTGAGTGACTGTGTATGTGTGGCGTTTTATTGTGTGATTACTGTGTGGTAGTTGTTTTGAATTCTGCTTGGTTGCATGGTCTTTTGTGTTGAGGTGTGTGTTTTTCTGGCCTCTGCTGGTGTGGTGTGGTCTGTCCTGGTCAGAGTGAATGTCATTGTTGAGTGTGATGTGTGTGGTGTTGTATGTAGTGTCTCCTCATGGGTTTATGTCTCTATGTGAAGTGCTCTATGTCAGTTCCCTCATTATAGTTGATGTGTCTCTGTATTTCCTGGGCTGTGGGAGAAGGGAGGTGATGTCTGAGTCTTTGAGGGTGTTGAGTGTATTTATCAGGTTGTGAAAGAGGTTCAGTACTGGAGGGACTAGCAACATGTCCCGTATCATTATGAGTAACATTGCCTCAGCATGAGACAGAAGGATGGGATAGTGGGGTACACTAAGAATAATCAGAGAAGTACATCAAAAGCTTAGAGGGAAGAGACCTTAAGTAGGTGGTTTTAACAGGTGAGAAGGTACAAGTACTAAGAGTGTGTTTTGTTAGGGAGTTATACTATAGGGTACTGGGGGAGGTGCATCAAGTAAAGAGAAGTCAACTAGGGTATTACTAAGTGGAATTTTTCAGTGCGAGATGAATTTAGTTCACAGTGGCTTACAAGGTTGAGAATCTAGATATTAGGTAACAATTGTTAGGTCGGCCTTCTTGTTTCGAGTTTCTGTTAGATGCTGAATAGTTTAACCTAGCTTGAAATTGGCCAAGTTTATAAGCAGGGGTTGAAGGGAGGCTGAAACTGGGAGGCAGCGTGGCTAATAGCAGCTACTAATGGACTAGCTAAACAAAAGAGCACCGGGATGACTACTAGACATTGCTTCAGCAAACACTGGGGAGCAGCAGCACTTGGCTGAAACTACACCAAATCGGGATCAGGAGGAAAACTTCCCAACTTTTGTACCAGCATTCCTAGGACTGAAAAAAAACGAACAGGAAATACTATAAAAAACACTAATGCGTTTGAAATTTTTGTTTTTACAGAGACAAGGAAAAAAAAACACAGTAAAATGCAAAAAATGCACAAAGTAATAGTAAGGTAGTGAAGTGTGTACAGAAGCTTAATGCTAGTGGGAAAGCCACAAAAATACTTATATCATTTTAGTAACCTACTGCAGAATTCACTTAATAAAGAAGTAAAACAGCAGAAAGTACTTAATAAATGCAGACAAAATACAAGCCTGGAAATATCATACCCGGGAAAGTCAAAAATACTTATAAATGAGCTAAGATCACTCTGCCAAAGCGACCAATGGACTACTAGTTTCTGGCTGAAACTTGAAAACGATCCGCAAAGAGCAGCTCAGAGCTGAAAACAGCTGGTTAACAGAAGGAATGGGGCCTTACATGTTTTATTTACTGTTCCAAGCTAATCAAGCTCACTACTGACCTGCTACACTATCTCTACATGGTAAGAATTTAAAAGCTCTCTGCTATAAGAGGGGGTGATGGTCTTATCACTTCTGTGTTATCTGATATTTAACAGCCTAGAGGGATTCCTCTGTACTTTAAGTGTTAGCCACAAAGTTTGAGAAATCATTTTATGCTCAACTTCTGAGAGACTTGCTTGGCTACAAACACCTGCATTAGAAGCTGAAGTTAAGTGAAACTCGCAGTAGTGTAGTTTAGTCTTCTGTTAAGTACAAACATGCAGTTTTAAAAGGACTGTATTTTATTTTTTTTCTGTTTCCTAATTGTGTGTTTCATTGAACAGTGTGCTGTGTGGCTCTCTGCAGTTAGTTCCCCATCCACCCTCCCTGTTCTTGTGTTGGTGGGTCTGGAATTGCCCGCCCCTCCTGTAAGTCTGTATTAGAAAATTCCTCCTGGGTAAATCTCATTTGCTCATTTAACTGAGCACAGTGAGACTAGTGTTCACTCTACTTAATACAGAGAGAAGATTTGCGAAGGCCAACCCACTTAGGTACTTCCTTCCTCTCTCCTTGCACTTAAAAAAAAAAAAAATTGCACTTTATTCATTTGCTTTTACTATATTTGTGTTTCCTCCTACTTTATTTTGCTTTTCTTAAAAGTACTCAATTTATTTATTCTGCTGCATTTATTACTGCTTGGTAGAAGCCTGATTAAATTGTAACTGTTATTCTAAGTCTTTTGGTTTAAGAACTTGGGCTTCATACAGATTTTTGTACATTAAGAAGGTTTGTGGTCTACACTGTTGTGTCAGGACAGGTAGCTTACATCCTTCTAAGCTGGGAATTGCTGATTGAAGGCCCAGTGTCTGCTATTCTAAAAGTGTATTAGGTCTGGCATAAACACTTGGGCTTCAGGCTAGTTTTTCTACATTAAGAGGGTTTGTGGTCTGCACTCTTGTGGGAGGAGAGGGTGGATTCTGCCCTTCTGAGCTGGGAATTTATGGTCACAGGCTTATTCTGCCTGATTATTTGAACTGTTTCCTTCTGAAATTGGTGTGTCTTGTTGCTGTAGCATAGACCAGATTCAGGCCTGCTGAATCTAGCTTTGTTTGTATAACTTGAGCACTGATCCAGGCCATCTGTTTTTGGAGAAGGTTCCCCTGCACTCTAGTAGCAGGAATGTGCAGATAGAACTTGTCTGATTGAAGACTGCTGGAACAGGGCTCAGTTGCACTTTATTCATCTGTGTTTACTGTATTTGTGTTTCTTCCTATTTTATTACTAGAGGCATCGACTACAACTCTGATCTGCGATATATAACAATAAGTATCCTTTTCTGAGCATTTAAAGTGTTTTTGATTGTATCTGCTTTATTTTCTGAGGAAAAAAAAACAAAAACAAAATAAAAAAATATACTTGTTTCCCACCTTTCTAAACAAGTATAGTTCAGTTTTCAGGTTAGTGCTGAATTCAGGGCTGAGTTACAAATCTCTGTTTGTCCATACCTTACTTGGATAGAAGGAAGTTTCTCTGTTCACCTGTGAGAGAGGGGAACTTTGAGCAGCCTATCTGTCCCTGGAGGAGTGGTTTCAGCCTAGAAATTAGTAGTTCATTGGCCATTTTGGGCTAGTTTCTATCTATCTCATTTCCCTGCTATAAATACCGCATTTGCCCGGTTTTGTGTGCCGGGCAGCGCCGGTTAGCTAGGGTAAAACTATTCCTGGCTCCACAAAGTCTCCTCTTCAATTTTTCCCTTGGAACTAGACAAACATTCAAGTTAAGCACTCAAGCCATTAATTTCGCAGCCCGGTACTTGCTCAAAACAAGCACTTATAAACCTAGCACTAGACCCTCCTGTACTGTACAGAAGGACAAAGCTCTCTATTCGACCTTACCAGCCATCCAGAAAAACAGTTCACTGTACCTATCCAAGCATGTCCAAATGGCAGTTCCAGGTGTACTCTCCAGCTCAACTGGTGAATCTGGGCATTTTGAGGCAATGTTACAACTGCTTCATGTACACAGACAACCCTCTCCTCCTACCACCAAACACTAATACATGCGAGAGATGCAAATATACAGCCAAACTGGAGGCTAAGCTCTCTCAACCCAAGATTGGATCAGACAGTCAAGAGGAGAAGGGAAAGACTTGCATTACACCACCAGTTTCACATAGACCCATTAAACCAGCACTGGCAAAAAACACAGAAAACATATTCTGAGGCTCTAAATAAAAATCTGCAAAACCAACAGAGACCTCCAAAGCAAACATCCAAGCAACCTCCACCTCCCAACACAAACCATAAAACACACACTTCACAAAACCAGTGTGCCATGCAGTCACAGCCCTTAAAGCAAAATAACATACCCAACATACTAGTAATAGGTGACTCTATAGGCAGGCACACTGACGTCCCACTCACTAGGCTGAATAAGGAGAAGGTTACTGTTAGCTGCCTGTCGGGTGCCAGGATCAGCCACATAACACAAGCACTCAGGTCAATCCAGAACAAGTACAAATATGACTCTGTCATTGTCCATGTTGGTGTGAATGACATGAGCCATACCTCCCTGGACTACATGAAAAGAGACATGGAAGAGCTCTCTGATCATGTAGCCCAGGCCTGTATGACCCTGACTAGCACCCTGCCCTCACCAAGAATGATACCATGGTATAAAGAAAAATTCTCGATTTCAACAATTGGCTAAGTTTCTGGTGTCATTCAAAGGGGATCCAGTGTCTGTCCACCTGGGATGACATGCTCGACAACCATGCTGCTCCACTAGAGATGGCTTGCCACTGTCACCCTTAGCCTTTCAAATAATGTCCAAGGCTCTTGCCACCCCCCATAGTGCCTTTTTTAGGCAAGGCTCAAAAGGCAAACCCACCACCGTAAATAGCACAAGTAACGAAAAACTGAGGGTAATGCTACTCAATGCCAGAAGACTAAACCTCAAAATGCACGCACTCGAGGCACTCCTCAGTATGGAGAAAATCGATATATGTGCAGTAACAGAAACCTGGTTTAAGGCTCCAGAGAGTACCCCAGCACTACCAGGCTACAACTCATACCATACATTTTGGCCACAGAACCCAAACTGAAATACAAAAGGTGGGGGTGTATCCATATTCATCAAGGATACCCACACCTCCAGGTTACTGGCACAGCACAATGCTTCAGAGATCATCCACGTGCAACTAACAACTGGCAAAACTGCAATTCAAATTGTAGCTTGCTACAGATCACCCACCATGTCCCAGGACTCCCATTCTGTGTTTCTGAAAACACTGGGAAACAAAGGTCCTACCAAACACCCTAATATTGGTTGATTTCAATTACCTAAACATTAACTGGGAGAACTAATCAAGTACTAACTCCCTTGCCCAACATTTCCTAGAATTTATAAACTCAAATGCCCTGGTTCAACTGGTCAACACTCCCATCCATCACCAACATGGGCGACTGGTGTTCCACACCGGAGGTCAACCCCTCGCTGGTTAGATCTTACCATAAACAAATCACTTTGGATATCCACATTCTGCCCCCACCCCTGGACAAGGAAACCACAGTGAAAAACTTTTCAAAAACAAACTTCACATTACTTAAGACTGAGGTGGAAAGTTTCAAAGCTCCCATACTGAAGGATAACACTGTCCAAGCTGCAAAATCCTTTACTAATGCATTCTATGGGCACTTACAAGAACGCATGGATCATGCCATCCCAAAAACCAAGACTCACTCCTCCAAGAAAAGGAAACCAGTCTGGTGGACTCCACTCATAAACAAGCTATACAATAGAAGGAGGAAGCTAGTACAGAAAAGAGTAAAATCCCAAGAAGGAAAGACATCCCTGATCAGTATCAGCAATAAACTACGATCCCTCACAAAATCATCCAAGGCGAGCTTCGAAAGAAAATTTGCCAAGGACTCCAAAGATAACTACAAGGCATTCTTTAGTTATGTCAAGAATCTAAGTGGCAATGCTCAGATCTGCTCAGAGTTAGTGAAGAATGACACAAAATACACTGAACCGACCGATATCGCCAACATCCTGCCAGACAGGTTCAGCGCAAACTTCACCCCCCTCTCACCCCCAAAAGGGCCCATAACCATACCAGAAGAATGTAGAGTCCCTGCAATCACAGACACTCAGGTTAAAACAGCCCTCTCCAAAGCCAAAAACACAGCATCACTAGGATCAGACGGTGTCCCAGGCTGTGTCCTACACGAGCTCAAAGATGAACTAACCCCTCACCTAAGCACACTGTTCAAACTCAGCCTCTCCACAGGCTATGTACCCATAGAGTGGCACACAGCAATGGTCATTTTGATCCACAAAGATGGAGCCGCAACAGACGCCGGGAACTATCACCCTATAAGCCTGACTAGCTTGGTCTGCAAGGCTATAAAGAGCATCATCATGCAACTCATTAGCAGAGACATTGGGAACCTCCAAACACTGGACCCTATCCAGTTCGGCTTTGTTAAAGGCAGATCATGCCTCCTAAACCTGGTGGACTTCTTTGAGACAGTTACCAAGGCTATAGATGAGGGAAAGGTGGTACATGCAGCCTACCTAGACCTTGCAAAAGCCTTCAACACCATCCCCTATTCTGGTATTACAGACAAGCTCACCAGCCTGAACATAAACCCCTACGTCACAAGATGGGTTGCCAACTGGCTCACGGACAGAACCCACATGGTGAGAGTTGCAGGAGCTAGTTCCAACTCTAAACCAGTTACAAGTGGCATTCCCCAGGGCTCAGTCCTAGGACCCCTCCTGTTCGGCATATACTTTTCAGAGGTACAGGCAAGCACAGGAGGACTATGGTTGAACAAGTTCGCAGACGACTGCAAACTAGGGGCTATAACTGACTCTCCGGCTGACACAGACATCCTCCAAAAGGGTCTCACTGAGACGGATACCTGGTGTCAAAATCATGTCCTCAAGCTAAATGCCAAAAAGTGCATAGCCAACCCCTTTGGAAAAAACAAAGTACCCACAAACTACCACATAGGTGATAGTTCCCTAAATACAGAAGATGTAAT
Organism: Protopterus annectens; assembly: GCF_019279795.1. Classification (NCBI taxonomy): domain Eukaryota; kingdom Metazoa; phylum Chordata; order Ceratodontiformes; family Protopteridae; genus Protopterus; species Protopterus annectens. Next base: position 277,187,701 of record NC_056743.1, read on the forward strand.
CTTATGTAATTGGATTTAGGGACCCAAGTAGATAGTAATCTCACCTTTGATAATCACATTGCCAAAGTGGTTAGAAAATCCTTCTACGTGGCCCACCTAATCACAAAAGGGTTCCTATCCAGATCAAAACAGGTAATTTTGCCCCTCTACTCATCACTCATCAGACCCATCATTGAGTACAATGCCCCATTTGGGATGTACCTTACAAGACACCTGCAACAGCTGGAATGACCATAGAAGTACCTCACCAAGAGGATCACTGACCTCAAGCAGATGCCCTATGCAGCTCTACTAAAGAAACTCCAGCTGTACTCAGCTGCATACCACCTACTCAGAGGTGATCTCTGCTTGACCTACAAGGCCATGTCCAACCCAGAATTGATGGGCATGTTCCACCTAAAGAAAACCTTATCCCCTCGAGCCACACGCTCTAGGGATCTAAACCTCACGATAACAATAAATAGGACATGCAGGAGGGACAGATTCCTGTCCCAGAGATTTCCCATGCTTTCGTACAGGATTCCAATCTACATTAGAGCCCCTCACTAACACTCTTCATGAGAAACCTTGACGAGTGGATGGGAACAGAAAATTTACCCTGGCGATCACTGCAGTGGCTCTGCTGGACAGAGGCACAGGGAACTAATGGCTCTGCTGGACCGAGGCACAGGGAACTAATCTAAGGGGGCGGTGAAAGCCAACACATTCTGGCTAGGCTTATAGATGCCCTTGGGCAGATAGCCTAGTACTTACCTATGAACCTATGAATTTAACAACTGGGTTTTCTGGTATGTCTCACAATATGAAAAAAAAAATCAGAACTTTTTTTGAGAGCTGACATTTCAGCACCAAACATTTACATTAGCTTCCAAACTCTGCATAGGTCATTTTCATCCAAGTTCTCTATTACCCTAAGAAGCAAGCTGCTAATAGTCTGCCAGAAATGTATGCTAAACAAAACACAATTCTACAATTTAGCAATGCATTGTGTCGGACAGTGGTAGCAATTACAATGTATTAAAATAAAAACGGATAACAAATTCTGCAATTTAGTAACTTTGTCCAGAAGAACTGAAAATAATTTGAAAGGCATTTCAGCAGCTTACTAATAACCAGTCAAAATGTCTAGAAAAATGTTTAAAAATATACCATGAAAGGCATCTTAACAGCTCACTGTTAAGTACATTTCAACGTGAGTCAGGAAAATGGAGCAATGACATTACAGACATATTCTAAGAAGTTAGTTATTCACAGAAATATAAGTATATATAAAAAGAACATCAAAATGACAGCACTTAGGCCATTTATATATTTGGGTTACACAAAATAAATTACAGAACAAAAGATACAATACAAAAACAGCTATTACAAAAAAAAAATCACATCAGTAAGATAGCTCTTGTCAGGTAAATGTGGAGTGAAGCAAATGATTAAATAATACTACACACCTAAAATGAAGCAGTGACACTAGTACATTATAAAAGATGAAGAAAGATATACTAGTACTGGGAACTAAGGTCAGGTGGCATGATGCCAGGGTAATCCTATGGGCTAGGCTTGTAAAGGCTCCAGGGCCATTAGCCTAGTATACACCTATGAACCTATGACATATCTATCTATCTGTATCTATCAATGTCTATCTATATATCTGTATATGTTGCGTGTAGTTGGCGTGAATGATCTGAGACGTTCCTCCCTGGACTACATGAAAAGAGACATAGAGGAGCTCACTGATTATGAAGCCCAGGCTGGTATGACCCTGACCCTGAGCAGCATCTTGCCCTCACCAAGAATGATGCCACAATACAAAGACAAGATGATCAGCTTTAATAATTGGCTCAAGTACTGGTGTCATTCTAAGGGGATCCAATGTCTGTCTGCCTGGGATGACATGTTGGACAAGCCACGCTGCTTCGTAAGGGACGGCTTGCACTTGTCACCACTGGGCTTCCGCATATTGGCCAAGGCTCTTGCCACCCCCATAGTGCCTTTTTTAGGCAAGGTTCAAAAGACAAACCCACCTCCTTAGAAAACAAAAATGAAAAAAAACTAAGGGTAACGTTGCTCAACGCCAGAAGTCTAAATCTCAAGATGCAAGCACTCAATGCACTCCTCAGTATGGAGAACATAGACGTCTGTGCAGTAACTGAAACCTGGTTCAAGTCTCCTGAGAGCACCCCAGTGCTACCAGGCTATACCTCGTATCATGCTTTTCGGCCCCAAAACCCGGGCCGAACCACAAAGGGAGGGGGAGTGTCCATATTCATCAAGGACACCCACAACTCCAGGTTAGTAGCAACACATGAAGCATCAGAGACCATACAGGTGCAACTAACCATAGGCAAAACTGCTATACAACTGGTAGCATGTTACAGACCACCCTCCCAATCTCAGGAACCCCACTCAGCCTTCCTGAAGACATTGGAGGATATGAATGTATCACAAAATACCATCATACTGGGAGACTTCAACTACCCAAACATAGATTGGGTGCATTATTCTAGCCCTAACACCCTAGCCCAAAGGTTCCTGGAATTCATAAATTCAAATGCACTGGAACAACTAGTCACCTCTCCCACTAGGGGAGATAATATACTAGACCTGATCATCACAAACATGGGGACAAAACGCTCCACACCAGAGGTATACCCCTCACTAGTGAGATCTGACCACAAACTAATCACCCTGGATATACATATCCCACCTCCACCCCCAGCACAAAAGACCACAGTGAAAAACTTCTTAAAAGCAGACTTCACTCTTCTTGAGACTGAGATGGTATCCTTTAAGCCCATTGGACCAGCGGATACCACATCCCACAATGCTGAATCCTTCACAAATGCTTTCTATGGACATCTCCAAGAATGCATGGATCATGCAATCCCAAATAAATCCAAGTCCCTCTCCACCAAAGGCAAGCATCCTGTCTGGTGGACCTCAGCCATTAACAAATTGTATAACAACATAAGGAAGCTACTGCACGACAGAGCAAAATCCCATAAAGGGAAGACATCTCTGATCAACATTAGCAGAAAACTACGTTCTCTCATAAAAACATCCAAGGCCAACTTTGAGAGAAAAATCGCTAAGGACACTAAAGATAACCACAAAGCCTTCTTCAGCTATGTTAGAAACCTGGGCAGAAACCCTCAGATATGCTCAGAGTTAGTTCACAACAACAAAAAAATACACTGAACCGACAGATATTGCCAACATTCTGGCTGACAGGTTCAGTGCAAATTTCTCCCCTCCCTCACCCCCAAAAGAAGAAATACTTATCCCAGCTGAATGTAATCTCCCTGTCATCTCAGATGTCCAAGTGAGAACCGCCCTCAACAAAGCTAAAAACACAGCATCAATGGGACCTGACAGTATCCCGGGTTGCGTGCTACGTGAACTCCAAGAGGAGCTAAACCTGCACATAAAAATGCTATTTAACCTTAGCCTTACTCCAGGATATGTACCTGAACACTGGCGTACAGCAACAGTGGTCCCACTCCACAAAGGGGGTACCTCTACAGACCCTGGGAACTACCGCCCCATAAGCTTAACCAGCCTGGTCTGCAAAGCTATGGAAAGAATCATTATGGAACTCATAAACAGAGACATAGGGGACCTACAGACACTTGACCCCACCCAGTTCGGCTTTGTAAAGGGCAGATCCTGCCTTTTGAACCTGGTTGACTTTTTCGAAACAGTCACTAGAGCCATTGATGAGGGCAAAGCAGTCCATACAGCCTATCTGGACTTGGCTAAGGCCTTTGACACAATACCCCACTCAGGCATCATAGATAAGCTTACCAGCTTAAACGTAAACCCTTATGTCACTAGATGGGTTGCAAACTGGCTGAAGGACAGAACCCATAAAGTTAAAATCACTGGAGCAATGTCAGACTCAAAGCCAGTCACAAGTGGTGTCCCACAGGGATCTGTCCTGGGACCCCTCTTGTTCAGCATTTATTTCTCAGATGTTAAAGCAAACATGGGAGGGTTGTGGCTGGCAAAGTTCTCAGATGACTGCAAACTAGGCGCCATAGTCGATACACCAGCGGACACATACATCCTACAAAAAGGCCTCACAGAAACGGACAACTGGTGCTGGAGTCACGGCCTTAAACTAAATGCCAAAAATGTATAGTCATCCCCTTTGGGAAAAACAAAGTACCCACAAATTATCACATAGACAGCAACCCACTGAGTACAGAAAAAGTAATCAGAGACCTAGGGACCCAAGTCGACAGCGACCTCTCATTTGACACCCACGTTGCCAAAGTGGTTAGAAAAACATTCTACCTTGCACACCTCATCATGAAGGGATTCACATCCAGATCCAAGGATGTCATTGTACCCCTATACTCCTCCCTCATCAGACCCATGATTGAGTATAATGCCCCATTTGGTATGTACCTCACCCGGCATTTGCAACAGCTGGAGAGACCACAAAAGTAGCTCACCAAGAGGATCAAGGGTCTCCAACATATGTCTTATTCTGCCAGACTAAAGAAACTCCAGCTCTATTCAGTAGCATACCGCCTGCTCAGAGGTGATCTCTGCCTGACATACAAGGCCATGTCCAATCAGGATCTGATGGACATGCTCCACCTCAAAAAAATCCAAATCCATCAGGACCACGAGAGCTAAAGACTTAAACCTTGGCACAAGTATGAATAGGACATGCTGGAGGGATAGATTCATAACCCAGAGGCTTCCCATGCTTTGGAACAAGATCCCAGTTCATGTTAGGCAGAGCCCCTCACTGACTCTCTTCAAGAGAAATCTTGATGAGTGGATGGGAGATCATACATTTACCCCAGGGGTCACATCTGTGTCACTGCTAGACAGGGGCACAGTAAACTAATTCTATTATATAAGGGGGCCTTCATTGTGTCACTACTAGACAGACGCACAGTATTCTAAATCTATTCTGTGCATTTTTGTGCATTTTTGTACCATTTCATGGGGTGGCGAAAGCCACATCACTATGGCTAGGCTTACAAATGCCCCAGGGCAGATAGCCTAGTACTACACTATGAAACTATGTATGTGTGTGTGTGTGTGTGTGTGTGTATACATACATACACACACACACACACATATACATATATGTACATATATATATATATATATATATATATATATATATATATATATATATCTGTGTATATATATATATATATATATATATATATATATATATATACAACCGCAAATAAACAAAAACACACACAACGACAATAACTCACAAAACCACACAATAATTACACGACACAAACAACGAACTATGTATATATATATATATATATATATATATATATATATATATATATATATTTATATATATATATGGGTCGACCTCGACCCAAAGAAATTACGTTTTACCGGAACGTAATTTGGCAAGCTCTATTTAGCGAAAGTGCGAAATGCACTTTCTCAAAAATGCAACTAAGCGAACAGCAATGGGGGCTGTTGCTTAGATCGCGGTACGGCCAGGATAATGGGAATATTCTCTATTCCTCACTATAGTGTGATCTTGGAGTGAGAATATAAACATAGCGGGGGTGCAGGGGGCTTGCCCACCTGCATATATATGGTTACTGAAAGCCGAAAACTGTGCAAAACTTATGGATACACTCAATTAGTTGAAATGATGAACACTTTAATAATGACGTTTAAGCGCTTTCATCTCCAAAGGAGACTTCATCAGAAATGTAAACAGAACTACTCAATTAATAACATTTAAATACTAAAAATGTCATGACATCACAATCAATGAATATAAAGAAATATAGTCATAAAATTTCGTAAAATTCAAACCAATATAAATTTCAATATGATAAAAATTCTATGTTTCACATAATATGATGCAATACTACACAACTATTAAATTCATATAAAAAGTATATTATATCTTCATAAAATGCATCAATATGTATATAAAGTGCATCGACTTGTTCCTATAACATGTATATCTAATTAAATTAAATTGTATACACTGTATAAGGAATCAAATGAAATTACATTCTATTAGCTCTTTCCAACAACATAGGTGCCAAAGAAACATAGTCATTTAAACCTGGTGTAAACATAGCTGACAATCTAAATTGCCACTGGCTCTCTTTCTTTTTTAGGGCATTCTTCCAATCACCCCCTCTGGGGTTAATATATACTATTTCCAGAATACCGAACACACATTTTTCAAACTTCTCACAAATAATAGAATGTCTGTATAAAGCATTAGTAATTTTTTGATTTTTATATATCATTTAGGTGTTCGTATATTCTATTTTTTAACATACATTCAGTTTTGCCTACATACAAATGTCTGCTTGAGGTACACCAAGCCAAATAAACCACTCCTCTTGTGTTGCAATTACCCTTTTTGAAAATTATTTTACTCTTAATATTGTTGTTTAGAACTATACTAGACTCCTTAATTATATATGAACAATATGCACACATGCCACATTGCTTAGTTTCTTGTATATTTTGCTGGTATTGTCTATTCTATATTCCAATAACTGTTTAACATTGTAACCCACTTTGTTGATAAACCTAGGTTTTATTACCTACTTTCTCTAAAATTTCCTTCTTAGTCCTAAAAATGTTCCAGTTTTCCTCAAACGCTTTTCGAACCAATTTAGTATTCATGTTGTATTGTAAAATACAAGCCTTACTAAAATTTTCTAATCTAGGACTGTTTTCATTTCCACTTTTCTGAACTTCCTCATCTGAACAAGCACCAAGTAAAGGTGTGTATTTAATCCCCCATTGATTGTATACTTCTTGAAGAATATTATCTAAAAACTTTTGTGGATAACCCCTCTCTAAAAACATATTGGAAATAGTATTAAATTTCCTAACTAAATCTTCTTGACAATAAGTCATACGGGCCACCCTAATAGCTTGTCCTTTAACTATACTAATTTTTTGTCCGAACGGGTGTTCACTTTTGAAGTGTAAATAAGCATTACAAAAAGACTTTTTTCTATATACCAAAGATTTAAATCCCTCTTTTTCTTTTGAAATTGTTGTATCCAAAAAATTTATGGAATTCTTATTATACTGATACGTAAAATCGTTGAAACTTCATTTCGATGGGTCAAAGTAGACCCACATATATATATATATATATATATATATATATATATATATATATATATATATACACACACACACACACACACACACACACACGCGCGCGCGCACACACATTATTTTTATTTTTTAATTTCCACATGAAGTTATCCTTCAATATACTCACTTATAACTTATGCAAGTGTCCCAGTTCTGTGAATGGCACATCTGTGCAGTTAGTAGTACTGTCCTCTCATAGCAAGAGGTTCGCTGGTTCAGTTCTCAACAAGGATGCCATCCATGTGGAGTCCACATGTCCTTCATGTGTTTGCACACACCTTCTTTGCTGTCCTCCCACATACAAAATTTTTGTTAGATGGATGGGTTAATCTAACTTGCTCAAAGGTATGTGTGCAATGTCCCTATGATACAGAAGAAAGTCTTGGCGATCTACATCCATTTCTTAGTTTCCTGATTAACGCTGTGGATTGTGACAGTTGCTCATGAGATTGTTGTAAGAGTCATATGTGAGTTTGTATAATTCAATGGACCCAGCTCTAGGGCTAAAACTTAGTCACTTATAATCCTATGAGCTTAGTTTTGAAATTTCACTTTAAAAACGCTGAAAGTGTGCACCATACAGAAAAACTAACTACAAATGAAGGAAAACTGTTAAAAGACTGCTTTATTTTCTTTCTTTCTTGTGTTTTTAAAATCAAGTAAGGAATGGATGTAGATACGTAGGTCTTTCTTCTGTATCATAAACACATGGAGCTGATGGCAGCTTTCCTCAGTCATTGCCTTTAAAATAGTGTACAGATGAGCCAACCAATCTCTCTCCTAACCTAGTAACTGTATCTTAGCAAAATTCCTTCCAAGAACATTTCCTTAACAGTACTATCAGTGTTCTTGGGTTATTTTTTTTTTTTGTTATTTATTCAGGAACTCCTCGGTTTTATTGACTCAGTTTTTGACAATTATAGTCTGCCATGCTCTGCAAGTCAGTTACATATGTTACATCCTCTGCAACTCTATAATTATGTAGCTAACCTCAAAAACTAAATACTGCATTTTTGTTTTCACATACCATGTTATAGGACTTACTTACAGATAGCCATGGATTTCCTTACAGGCATCAATGACACAATTCCGGAGTCTCTTTTATATCTTGTTTTCTCTGATACAGCAAGGATGACATTGCACAAAGGGAAGATACATAGATATATATATATATATATATATATATATATATATATATTTATCTATATGTATATAGATGCACACGTGTGTCTGTGTGTGTATATATATATATATATATATATATATATACATATATATACACACACACACACACACACACACACACACACACACACACACATTTATAGATATATTTCTATATATAAGACTTACTTACGTGTTCCTTCTGTTGTTTTAGCAGGATCTGTCGTTAACCCCCTTGCTACTTCTTTTGTTTTAAATATTTTCCATCTAACTTTCAGGACTTTCTTATGGCAGTACCACTTTATTTCCAACATTTTCAGAAACTCCTCAGGAAGTCTGCAACCAAGACCTGTACTGTACTTATTTATATTTGTTAGATATTGGTGTAGCTCTTTCTTGGAACAATACGGCTTACTGTTCAGTATTTTCAGCTTCTGTGTGATGATAATACTGTAGCAGCTTTAATACATTTCTTTACATACATCAAATATTCACCACTGCATATTTCTGACCCACTCACCCCTCATCGTTTGCTAGTATATGTCTTTGAAATATCTCCTCAGTCCTGAAATTACTTTAGTCACTAACATCGATCCTCTTCCATATCATTATGTTCTTTAGCTTGACTGCTTTGTTTTCTTTCTTTCTTGTGTTTTTAACCTCCCAAGAGTTACCAGCCTTGTTCTGTGTGTCAGCACTTATGTTTACATTGGACTAGCTGCCAATATATCCCACAGTAAATATATGTGCATGCACATAGGATATACACCTAACTGTTCTTCTGGCAAAAGTGAGACATTCTTAGCAAGCTTTTTCTCATCTCAACTCTGGGTTTGACTCTCACAGACTCCACTTGCATAATGAATGACTTTGAGAAAGTCATTCTCATCCATGAAAAGAGGTATGTGTGCCTAGCAGTGCTTCATTAACAAATGCATATAAATAAAATTGATATTTTTATTTTTCACGCTTGCATGAGTGTAGTGACCATTTTATTTTATTTATTTTGCTAAGTGAGTAAATTACACTAATCAAATGTAATTTATGCAGGGACACAGAGTGTAGCTCAACAGTGCAAACACAACAGCAAATGCTTATGTCAAAATTCTTGAAATTAATATTTTATCATTTCTTTGGTCACTTGAGTGTACAGTATTTTTCAGCTTCTGTTGAGGTACTGAAGTAACCTACCAAACCACCAATCCCTACACACACACACACACACACACACACACACACACACACACACACACACATGCATACAAATACAAAAACATGCACAAGTGCTCATAAACACATACACACACACACACACACACACACACACACACACATACACACACACACACAAATACAAAAACATGCACAAGTGCTCATACGCACACACACAGACACACATACACATGCACATATACACATTTCACATTTCTATGTGCCATTCCCTGATGAGGTATAATATTAATATTTTGGTCAGTTAGCATGGGAAGATAATGTATTTCTTCTTAGATGCACTTGGAATATGGATGTTTTATTCTTTACCTCATTTTATTTGCAGTTCTGCATTTATGTTACCTGAGGTAATGCCTGTACATTGCTATTGGCTTTCATAATAACATAAGCTATTTCTTTCCTATCCCATGAAAATGTCAGATTAGCCATGGATATGACTTTTAGTTATCTATAATATGCAACATATCTACTAAGTTTTCTATCGATATACTGATATGGTTCTGAATTCTACTTCTCTGAGTGCCAATAACAGGCAGCGGTGCTATGATTTTATCAAAGAGGTAAATACTTATAAGTTTGCAGTGTTTAATTTCATAATTTCTACAGTTCTCATTTATTATTTCATACACATTTCAGTATAACAATGGCTAAAATACGATGCTACAGCTGTACCCCATAAGGACTTGAACTCGCCCATCCATGCAAGAAACAGCTGACTTTTTAAGTGCTATCATGTTTTTTTTTCTTCTGAACATACTTCTACTTTCTGGCAAAGAAAATGTTCCAAAAAACCAAGAGATGCGTGTGCTTTCAAAACACACACACACACACACACACACACACACACACACACACACACACACACACACACAAACACACACACACACACAAACACGCACAACTGGTATGAGTGTATGTTTGAATCTACAAACGCAAAACATTTAGTTACAATTCTGCATTTGGTCAGATGAGGGCACCAGTATGCTATGTTTAATTAATAAAAAGCAAAATTGTAATACGATACGGTCATACTGACAACACTAAGGTTCAGTTTGATGCGACTGAATATTTTTCCGTAGGACTCTTGTCTTTTAGTTGATACAGTTCCAGTTATTCCTAAAAATGACAATGTTGCAAATCTATTTTTGTTTTTACAAATATATGGTTCTGGTTATGTTCTTTGTTCCGAGTGCTACCTTTGTCTTCAGACTCTTAACGTTACTTGCATTTCATAATGTGCACTGCATCATGGTCCCCATATCCTGTATCATCACTATCACCATCTGTGATACTTACAGTTCTGTAAGCTCATCAGCTATTCGGTTTACAATAATAATGGCAGCATTGTGTAGCATCGGTTTTATTTCATTTTTGATCACATGGGCCCTACCAAGCCTTCAACAGTTTTTCAAAGGAGACCTGAGGTAGGTAGAATCTAGATTTTTTTTAAATTGATCAGGACAACAATGGAAGTTTTTATTCTCCTTCAGCAGTAAAGCCCACATTCAATCTGAATTTTTTACTTTATTTATATACCTTTCCTTTGTTGACTGCATTAGTTCCACTAGGTTAATCTTTTCAGGGGAAACCGGAGGGAAATTTGGCCAGGATATCCAGGAGCTTTTGTTACCCTTTTTGATAGGATCCATGGGATCTTTTACATCCAACTGAGCTACCACCAACTCAAGCAAAGGGGACCTCAGTTGAAAGTCTCATTATGAAGGATAACAAACTCAATAGTATCTCCTTCATGCTGCACTGCAGCATCAGCAATACATCTATCTTGTGTGGGAAAAGAACCCACAACCCTCTGTACCAAAGAGGAGTGTGCTACCTGTTGCACCACTGACACAGCACACAAAAAATACTCAGGAAAATGTACAATACTTCAGGCACAGCAGAGACAGAGCCAAGCAAACTTACAATTCTGAAGGTTACACATTGTATTTTTATTTTTACTTAGCATATTATAGGATTTTTTATTCACTGGTAGCCATGGATTTTCTTACAAGTATCAGTCAGTAAGGCAATTCCAGTTTTCCTTTCATAGCCCATTTTCACTGTTATGACAAAGATGACACTGCACAAAGGGAAGGCAGATGCTACAACAGTACAGGCTGTGTTCTAAAAATCTGTAGGTATATTCCTCCATGCGACACAGCCAGGACAGCTGCTTTGAAATTTTCTGATAAATGCCACATCTATATTGTTTCATAACTGAATCTTTTGCAGTATCTTGATATGTTAAGGTATTCTGAACATTTGAAAATAAATACAAAAAAATTCAAAATTTCGGTATCACTGGACTGCTTAGCTTGCATAAGCCTACAGATATATACATACATATACATATATATTTATATATTAAAATAATGTGGCAGAGATTGTAAGTACATAAAATAAAGAAAGATTATTTTAAAAAAAGGGAAAAAACACTGGTGCAAACTGCTGAACATTAAGGCTAAGCAACCAAAATTATATAAAAGGCCTCTTCTGTTAGCCCCACAAAAGAAAAAAAAAACAAACATCGGTCATATCCATTTTATCGGTGCTTGAGGTTGCTTTCAACTTAGGTTCATAGGTGTATACTAGGCTAATGGCCCTGGAGCCTTTACAAGCCTAGCCCATAGGATTACCTGGCATCGTGCCACATGACCTTAGTTCCCAGTGCCTCTGTCAACTAGAGCCATTGGAGTGATCCCCGGGGTGAATTTTCTATTTCCCATCCACAAATCAAGATTTCGCTTGAACAGGGCCAGAGAGGTGCTCTGTTTGACATGCATGGGAAGTCTATTCCATAGCATGGGCAGTCTCTGGGTTATGAACCTGTCCCTCCAGCATGTTCTGTTGATTGTGATAATGATGTTGAGATCTCTGGAGCGTGTGGTGCGGAGGGATTGGGATTTCTTTAGATGTAGCATTTCTAACAGAGCTGGGTCAGACATGGCTTTGTAAGTCAAGCAGAGATCACCTCTAAGTAGGCGATATGAGACAGAGAATAGTTGGAGTTTTTTGAGTCTGTCCATGTCCTAGTAGGACAAGTGTTTAAGACCTAGAATCCTCTTTGTGAGGTACTTTTGCAGCCTCTCCAGTTGTTGCAGATGTCTAGTGAGATACATACCAAATGGTGCATTGTACTCGATGATTGATTTCCAAGGTGATTAGTTTGTGGTTGGATCGAACCAGGAAGGATTTGACTATTGGTGTAGAGCAACGGTCGCCCATGTTAGTAATAACCAGGTCAAGGATGTTGCTACCTCTAGTGGGGGTAATAAAGAGCTGGTCTAGGGCATTGGAATTAATGAATTCCAGGAAACTTTAGGCAAGTGTATTGGTACAGGAGTAGTTTTCCCAGTTAATGGAGGGGTAGTTGAAGTTGCCCAGTATGAGAGTGTTAGGTTGGACCCTAACATTCTCCAGGGTGCTTAGAAACGTGGAGTGTGAGTCTTGGGACATGGTTGGGGACCTACAGCAGGCAATGACCTGAATCACTGTCTTATCCAATGTTAGCTGCACCTGAAGTATCTCTGATGTGTTATGTTGGGCTACCAGTCTGGAGGTGTGCACATCCTTTATGAATATGGAAACACCACCACCTCTGGAGCTTCGGTCCAAGTTCTGGGGCCGAAAGTTGTGGAATGAGTTATAGCCTGGTAGTGCAGGGGTACTTTCTGCTGCATTGAACCAGGTCTCTGTTACAGCACAAATGTCGATCTTCTCCATTTTAAGGAGTGCTTCGAGCGAGTGCATTTTGAAATTAAGACTTCTAACATTGAGCAGCATGACCCTCAGATAGCATTTGTTTGTAGTTGTTAAAGTGGTAATTTAGTCTTTTGAACACCGCCTAAAAAAGGCACTATAGGGGTGGCAATAGCATTGGCCAGTATCCAGAATCCCACGGATGACAGATGCAGTCCACCTCTGACAAAGCATCAAGGTTTGTCAATGTCATCCCAGGCAGACAGATAAAGGATCCTCTTAGAATGACACCAGAAACTTAACCAATTGTTGAAATCAATCATTTTCTGCCTGTACTGTGGTATCATTCTGGTTGATGGTAGGATGCTTCTCAGGGCTATGGTCATACCCGCCTATGCGACATAATCCAAGAGCTCCTCCATGTCTATTGTCATGTAGTACAGGGAGGTACGTCTCAGGTCATTCACACCCAAATGTACAATGACAGAGTCATATTTGTACCTGCTGTTGAGGGGCCTGAGTGCATGCGTTATGTGGCGGATCCTGGCACCTGACAGGCAGCTGACTGTTACTTTCTCCTTATTCAACCTAATGAGTGGGACATCAGTGTGCCTCACTATCAAGTTACCTATGACTAGCATGTTGGGCATGCTGTTTTGCCTTAGGGGCCTTGGTTGAGTGGCACACTGTTTAGGAGAGTTATGTGTCTCGTGATTAGTGTTGCATTATGATGGTTGAGTGTGTTTCTGCCTTGGAGGTCTCTGCTGCTTGGATACATTTTTATTGAGAGCCTCCACGAACGTGGGTGTGTGGTTTTATGTGAAGGTAGTGCTGGTGTGTGTTCTGGAGAGCTATTTGTTCCATGTGGTGTGGTGCAAGTGTTGACCTTCTCTTCTTGCCAACTATTTCAGTCTTGGCTGGAGAGTGTGTGGCTTCCAATTTGGATATATAAATGCATCTCTTGCAAGTCTGAGTGTTGGGAGGTAAGAGGAGAGGGTTGTCTGTGTACATGAAGCAGTTGCTACATTGCTTCAGGATGCCCAAGTTCACCAGGTTAATAGGAGAAAGCACAGGGGAAGAATAGTTGTGCAAAATCTTACCATAACCATAGATTTCCTTCTCTTCCATGTTGCAGTATTCTTGGTGTGGGATTTCCTGCCTTCAGGTGACCAGTACATTGGCTCCTATACAAAAGCTTCAGCTTGGCTGTTGCAGCTGCATGGGACGTCACACGTAGGGCCATAAACCAGGGACGTTATGTGTGACGTCTGCGTGCACAATCCTCAGAACTTGAAGCTAAGCAGGCAAAGTAGATGGCCCAACAGGACAGGCTGCCAAAGGTGACATGTATAATTGCCCTGGGTCTCTTCTGTAATGGAGAGAGGTATCAGGGAGCAGTTAGACTGGTAAAGTCTGTAAGGGAGAATGGTGGCTGGGAAGGAATACTGCAACTTAAAAGTAAAGAACCAGTTCAGCCTCCAATCCACAGCACAAATCCTTTATTGAGCGCTTTCGTCAGTAACTATCAACTGACTTCTTCAGAATACAAAAACCAGCTGACTGCGAGTAATTTATATATCCTAAAATCATGTGATGTTCACAGCTAATTGTCATTTAAAAACATATATACCAATAAAATGGATACACCAAAAATGTGATAATAAATGTTAAGGAATATAGGACTCATATACATAAAACCCTAAAAATGTCAAACCCACTAAATGTAAAAACATAAAATAAAAATGAAAATATTAACAATCACTACAAAAGTTAGTTTTAAAATACAACACACTATCTTAACCAAATATATATATATATATATATATATATATATATATATATATATATATAATTATAGCTTCCAGGAGACCTGTAATCTTAATGTATCATTTGACAACAGCATTCCGCTAGGACAAGGTCATTTGATTCGGGGAGAGAACATTGCTGCAAGTAATGGTAATCTTTCTAGTGTTGAGAACCCTTGTTTTAGGACTTGGTTTGAAAGAAATTTCTCCTTACACACAATACAAGGCAATGTTAATGAGGGAGGTACATTTCGAGAGACACTAGCTTTGTTTGAAAATAAGCTTACAATTGTCGGAAACTGTAAGTGGAGAACTCTTATTTTCGTGAATGCATTAAGAACAGACTGGTTCCGAAGGGGCTTCGACATTGGAAGTACCCCCAACGGTCTCATAGCTGACTCTACACTGCACAAGGAGCTCTTAGTGTTGTTCGACCAGCAAGGTATGGAATTATTAGAAATATTGTTCAAACCCAACCAATTGTCCATCGATTCTTTGCACACAAAATTAATCAACTTGGACAAAAAAACTACATGACGATTTACTATTTGAAACATCGGTTTTGGCATACAAAAGCATTTTGGACAAAACTGACAGGCTTATTGGGGATATACAGCTTAGGAAAGGGAAGAAGCTTGAGAGGGATATTAAAGCCCATCAAGTTGGTAATGCATATCCCAAGCCACCACACATTTTACCATCTAGGAGGGTCGACAATATAGCTGGCAGTAATGCAGGTTTTGGCAGGCGGAGCTGAAGAGCAACCGGCCAATCAGGTCCCTTTGGGACGAGATCCGCCACACAGATCCGAAAGGATACGCAATCAAGTGAGATGACCACAATATCGGCCCCAATGGAACCAACAACAGGGCAGATTTCAGCAAGGAAATTTGTTCAGGAATCGGCAAACACAACAGAACAGGTGGCATTAAGTAGACCCACTGACAATTTACTAAATGTGGTTGTGGACCTGGTGAACAACGGCCGTTCTGGGACACATGATTTTGGTCTTCCAGGGGATGATGAAGTATGTAATGCTTCAGAAAGTATTTACAATGTGCAGATGAATGCCAAAGGGGACTTCATTGTTCACAATTATTCTGGTAACTCTTTTGATCTGAGTTTAGCAGATTTACTCAGTAAAAGGTTTAACTTTGTACAGACTGAAAGAGCAAAAACTGTGAAGCTTGTCTTAGATTTAAAAATGTTTGTCAGAAAGTTGAACTTCCATCTGTTGTTTGGAACTGCAAGTGGTGTAGATAATGTGGCCAGTCTACGAAGAAGTAGTACATTTAATCCTCCGCTACCGAATATTCTAACATTATTTGAAACATTTTGTGAATTTGGTTTTAGGAGATTATTGCAAAGTAAAACTGACTTCAGTTCATGGAATTTAACTAACTGTGAAAAAGTATTGCTAAGCAAATTGGTAACTGACAAATCACTGAGGGGTTATGAAACCCGACAAAGAGGGAGGTGTGGTAATCATGTCCAAAATGGATTATAACAACCGGATGAATGTGTTGTTATGGGATGGAAATGTTTATGAGGAAGATTCTGCCAATTTTGTACACACTGCATACTACAGAATAGATTTGGCTTTAAAAGATATGCAATATCAGGGGCAAATTGATGTAGAACTTTTCATTTTTTTAACCGTTGATCACCCCAGTGTACTGAATATTTTCGGTATCCCTAAGATACATAAGAGTTTGCACAACCCCCCCCGATGAGGCCGATTGTTAGTGTGGCTGGATCAAAAACTTTTTTTTGGGTAGGAAATGCACTGATGCTATTTTGAAAACAGTGCTTAAAAATAAGCATCATATTTGTATTGACGCTTGGCACTTTTTGAACAAACTGAATTGTTTACCCTTTGAGGCCAATATTTCTTTTCTTACAATTAATGTTATTAATTTATTTAATGTCATTCCACATTCAACAGGCCTAGAGTGGTTTGAAGAATTTTTGTTTGACACCAAAATGTTTAGCAATAATGAAGTTTCCGTTTTAGTCACCTGAATGGAGCTAGTTTTGAAACACAATTTTGTTTTTTTCTGAAGGTCAGTATTTCATGCAAAAGACTATGGGGGCATGTTGTGCCCCCATTTACGCAAACATAGTTATGCTTATGTGGGAACGCAAGTTTCTTTTCAATTCAGGTTTTTCTGGATTATGGAATTTTTATTTTCGATATATTGATGATTTGTTTTTTGTTTGGAAGGGGGACCACAAGGAAGTGGAAGAATTTTATCCTACATTAATGACACCACTGATTTCCTTAGATTTTTCATATGAGTATCAGGAAGACGCTATTAGTTTTTTTGGATGTTTTGGTTAGGAAGGATATTGTAAACAATTGTTTGGTGAGTAACCTATATAGGAAACCAACACATAGTAATAGTATCCTACACTATCAAAGTTGTCATCCGGAACATGTAAAGAGGGGACTTGTAAAAGGGCAGTATGTGCGCATTTCGCGTATGGTGACACTAGATTTTGAATTTTGTCAACAAGGGCTTGTAATGGAAGAAATGCTGCTGGCCAAAGGATATCCCTTAGGGTTAATTGAGAACATTTTTGAGGAAGTGCGCAATAAAAGGGAAATGGGCATTTTTTGTCTTCTATTAAGCATGGACAAACCTGGCCCGGAAAATCTTTTGAATAGTCAAGGTTTTGAACACCGAATAGATACACAAACACCCATTACACCTTTGACACTCTCCTTTATTACATGGTTCTATTTTGACTACAGTGGTATTTTTGATAGTCTAAAAGAATTGGCATATTTTTAATAGCCATGTAGACATTCTAGAAAAAGTAGGAAAGCAACCTCGGATTATTTTTAGAAGAGGAACTTCATTCAAGGAATTGTTACAAAGGACCAACTATACGGGGTTCAAGCAGGGAGGGGGCACCAAAAATGTGGGTTTTCTGCCCATTGTCCCCATATTTGTACCACTGATATAAGTGTCATCAATGATATTCCCATTAAGTTCAATGGGAAGTATTCAGGTATTACAAAGTGAGTGGTTTATGTTGCCCTGTGTAGTTATTGCCATGCTGCCATGGTTTTTACATAGGTAAGACCAAGAGGGGTTTTAAGGAGAGGATTTACGAACATGTGAGGGATATGAGGAATTGCAACCCCAACAGTGCATTATATAAACACATTTTGCAGTTTCCTGGACATGACTTTAATTTTTTGGTTATTGAAAAAGTTCCCCAAGATCCACGTGGGGGGCCCTGGGAGGACCTTTTAAATTTCATGGAACTTTGGTGGCAAATAAAACTCAGTGCCACAAACTTCCCTGGCTTAAATGAGAGTGTAAGCTTGAGTAGTTATTTCATAATACGTTCATGGATCGGACAGTAATGTCCAATATATATATATATATATATATATATATTTTTTTTTTTTTTTGGTTAAGATAGTTAGTGTATTGTATTTTAAAACTAACTTTTGTAGTGATTGCTAACATTTTCAGTTTTATTTTATGTTTTTACATTTAGAGGGTTCGACATTTTTAGGGTTTTATGTATATGAGTCCTATATTTCTTAACATTTATTATCACATTTTTGGCAAATCCATTTTATTGGTATATATGTTTTTAAATGACAATTAGCTGTGAACATCACATGATTTTAGGATATATAAATTACTCACAGTCAGCTGGTTTTTGTATTCTGAAGAAGTCAGTTGATAGTTACTGACGAAAGCGCTCAATAAAGGATTTGTGCTGTGGATAGGAAGCTAAACTGGTTCTTTACTTTTAAGTTGTGGCTGGTTCTTGGTTTAGAAGGAATACTGCAACATGGAAGAGAAGGACATCTATGGTTATGGTAAGATTTTACGCAACTATTCTATGTCCTTCTATTCCTATGTTGCAGTATTCTTGGTGTGGGAGAGTACCACAGATTAGTTTGATGAAAGGGTGGCAGATGCAGAAGATGATTCCACAAAGCCTTGTAGTATTGCCCTGGCAAATCCTGCACGTGCTTTGGAGATTTTGTCCGGTTTGTAATGTTTGGTGAAAGTGTGTATAGTGGACCATGTAGCTGCTTCCATAATGGAAGCTGTGTCCATGCCTTTTTGGATGGCCTTGGAAGTGGCCACTGCTCTTATGGAGTGTGCCTTAACCCCAACTGGAGGGTTTTTTCCATGCTGTGTGAGTAGCAAGAACTGATTCCTTTCTAATCCAGGATGCAATGGTCTGTTTGGTGACTGCCTTGCCTAATGCCCTGGGCTGGAAATATACAAAGAGTTGTTTGGATTTCCTAATGTCTTTAGTCTTGTCCAGGTAAAATCTCAGTTGCCTGTGGACATCTAGGGAGTGGAGTATCCTCTCTCCTTGGTTAGTGGGACAGGGGAAAACTGGGTAGGTGAATGGATTGATTTAGAGATAAGTCATTGACTACCTTGGGCATGAAGGAAAGGTTAGTTCTCAGAGTGACCCTGTCCCTATGAAAATTGGTGTAAAGTGAGCATGCCATTAAGGCTTGTAGCTCAGAAACCCTTCTGGCAGAGGTAATAGCCACTAACAGTATTGTTTTCCAAGTACACAACTGTAGAGAGGCTGTATTAGCCAGTTTGAAGGGGACTGGTTGAGTTTTTCCAGGATGAAGTTCAGGTCCCATGGAGGAGGGATAGGCTTCTTAGGTGGTCTGAAGTGTAAGACCCCTTTAAGGAAGAGTTTCACATGTAGCCTGGCTAACAATGGAGGATCTAGAGGTAATCAGGCTGATAATGTGGAGAGGTGCACTTTTACTGATGAATAGGAAAGTCCACCTTTTATAAGTTGACACATATATGAGAGGACTAGGGTGGTGTCAGCCTCGTAAGGGTCCCTTTCCTATCCCAGACACCACTGAGTAAATCTTTACCATTTAGCAAGGTATGATTTTCTAGTAGTGGGTTTCCTGGCCTCCCTCAGGACTGATAGCATGTCCTCTGAATAGTGGTGTCTGAATGGGGTTAGTAATTTATCACCCACAGAGTCAGGGATAGCATTTGCAAGTGTGGGTGTAGGAGAGGTCCTTTGTCTTGTGTCAGAACGTCCACCTTGTGGGGTAACTTGCAGTGACTGCCCTTGGCTAAATTGTATAGAAGGGGAGACCAGTGCTGCCTTGGCCAATAGGGAGTCACTAGCAAGATTTTTGGCTTGTTCTTCCTGATTTTCAGAAGGACTTTCTGAATCAGAGAGAAGGGGGGAAGGCGTACAGAAAATTCCCTTCCCAGGTAAAACTGAAGGCGTCCACTCTCCAGGCTTGGGGGGAGTAAGTCTTTGTGCAGAAGGTCTGCAGCTGCTTGTTCTGGAGGGAGGCTAACAGGTCGATTTGTGGACTGCCCCACCAGTGGACTATGTCAAGGAAGACTGTCCTGTCCAGCATCCATTCATGTTGTGGAGAGGATGTTCTGCTCAACAGGTCTGCTTGCTTGTTGTCCTGCGAAGGGATGTAGCTGGCCTGCAGGGATAGGTTGTGCTGGGATGCTAGGTCCCAAATTAGTAGGGCTAGCCTGCACAATTGGTATGCCTTGGTACCTCTCTGTTTGTTGATGTACCACATTACAGTAGTATTGTCTTTCACTATTAGAAGAGGACCTAGTAGCAGTAGGGGTAGAAAGGTCTGTAGAGCTAAAAGAACTGCTGTAATCTCCTTTACATTGATGTGTCTGGTTTTCACAGAAGGTTGCCACTGGGCTTGGACTCTGTAAGAGTGAAAGGTGGCTCCCCAACCTGAGTCTGAGACATCTGTATGCAATATTTGTGTGGGTTGAGGGGGCTGCATTGGAAGCTCCGGGTTTAGTTGTACTTGTTGGATCCGCCAAATGATTTCCTTCTTTAAACAGGGAAGAAGGAGAATAACTTGTTCCAAGTGATTCTGGTATTGTGACCAGATATTTCTGAGGTACCATTGCAGTTTTCGCATACGCATTCTGGCCAGTGGTAGCATGGGAATGGTTGCTGCCATCATTCCCAGGAGTCGACAGAATTGCCTTGCAGTGACTGTCTGGGAGAACAAGACTTCCTGGAAGTGGGAAGTTAGAGACAGCACCTTGTTCTGTGGGAGAAAGGCTTTCATTCATTCTATATTGATTCTGCAACCTAGGAATATCTTGTCTTTGTCTGGGCTCAGGGAGGACTTCTTGAGGTTTAGGGTGAACCCTAGACTTTGCAGTAGGGACATAGTGAAGTGTAGATGTTTTAAGAGGGAATCTTCTGACTGTGCTAAGATAAGGATGTCATCCAGTTATGGGTAAATCTTGATTCCTTGGGTCCTGCAGAAGGCAATGGCTGGAGCTAGGCACTTTGTAAACACTCTTGGGGCAGTGGATAAGCCAAAGGGCAAGGCCGTAAATTGGAAGTGCGAGGATGGCCCAGAGAAATGCAGGAAATGTCTGTGTGAGGCACTGATGGGAATGTGCAGGTAAGCATCTTTTAGGTCCAAGGTGACCATGAAAGCATTTGAGGGAATGAGGGGTAAGAGAGTGGGAAGTGACAGCATTTTGAAGGATGGTACCTGCAGGTAAAGATTTAGGAAAGAGATCCAAAATTGGTCTCCAGGGACCATCCTTTCGAGGGAGGAATAGATGGGAGTAGAATCCCTTTCCTTCTTTTCCTATGGGAACAGGCTCTATTGTGCCCTGCTGTTGCAGGTCTGACAGAATTTGCGGAAGGAGATGGCATTATTTTTTGGAGGAAATGGAATGTCTAACCAGGGGGGAATTTGTTTCCAGGATAGAAAGTATCCTTTCTGAATAATGGTAAATACCAATTGGTCTGTGGTGATTTTCTGCCAGAAGGGGAAACAGTGGGTAAGGCGAGCTGAGAGGGGCAGATGAGCAAGGCAGTCATGCATTATTGGGACCTCCCCTGTCCTGAAAGGGCTGTCTAGACTGAGGAGGTGGGCCAGTGGGCCTGGATGAGGAATGTCTTCTAGTTCTTCTTCTGGGTCTGCAGGAGGAGGCAGCAGAATGCGGGTTACACCTAACAGAGGTAGTCTTAGCTGGGTAGTTCCTATAAAATTCAGGTATAGGGGATACCAGGAGATGTTTAATATCCTGTAACTCTTTGCTTTTTTCTTGCAGATTCTTAAGTAGGTCTGCAGACTGCTTTCTTAAGAGGAAGTTGTGATCCAGGTGATCCAGGGGAGCATCCAAGATTTTGGTCTTGAAGTCCTCTTGCTGATTCTGTAGTCTAAGCCAGGAATATCTCCTAAAGACAGATGCTGCAGAGTGAGCAGAAGCTTCTGCAGCATTGTAGCTGCATCTTATAGAGTGTCTAGTCACTTGTAGTGCTAAGGACAATTTGGAGGAGATATCAATTTTTATGGGACTGTCAGGAATTGAAGCCAGCATAGAGGTGGCTTGGGATACTAAGTCTAGGGCATACTTGGTCATGTGTGTTTAATAGTTAATGGCTCTGAAGGCCAAAGTGGAGGAAGTGTACACCTTCTTGCCTGTCCTATCCATGGATTTGCTATCTTTATCCATGGGCAAGGGAGGCAGACGGTAGCAACCTAGACTGTTTATCAGGGGCAGTGGCAATCACTGCTGGGTCTGCCAAGGGCGGCTTTATGAGGAATGTTTGTTCCTCTGGCACCTTGTAGAAGCAGTCTGGGTGTTTAGGTGCAGGAGGCTGTGAGTCAGGTGTTCTAGAGGCTGCAGTAAAGGCATCCAAGTATGCAGGAAGAACAGGGGGTACAGCTGAAGGGGAGGGGGACTCCACTTACAGCAGTTCAAAGTATCCTTTTTGGATTTCTGTTATTTGGGAAGTATACCATTTGAAACAGTCTTTCATTTTGGTGATGGTTTCACCAAATGTAATGTGGTCAGGTGGAAAATCCCCTTCCACAGAATCCTCATCAGGAGAGTAATATTCCTTGGGAGAAGCAATCTGGGATGTATAAGTAATGGACTCATCCGAGGAAGAGTAGGTGGATTCATGTTCTTCTTCTTCTTCCTTAAGGAAGGGAGCCATGGGAATAGAAGAAGCAGAGGTAGGCCTAGGGCTTAGCAGAGGCAATGTAGTTTTGGGTGAGGCAGAAGGCCTAAGGGCCATAAATGCCTGCATAAGAGAGGTTGGTGAAGGCCTCCCAGTCTGAGGGGGGTTTCAGAAGCAGGCGTAAAATGTTTTCTTTTCTGCTTCTTTTTGGTTGGAGCTGGTCTAGAGCTGGGTTTTGTAGCAGCTGTATCCAAGGTCTGGATCCCGGTCGAAGGAACCCCTGAATCTGGTCCCCCCTCGACACTGACAGGCATCAGTGTCTGAGAAAGCTTCGTGGACATGCCAGACATTGGCTGTGCAGTGGCCTCCACAAGAAAGGTCGATGGAGCCGAAGGATCTGCCAAACACTCCTCAACTCCTACATCTGTAGTTGGCGAGACGTCTGGGTGCAAAGCGGCAGGCGATGAAGGCCTCGGCATCTTGGCCTTCTTACACAGAGGTTCTTGAGCAGCCTCCAAAGCGGGATCCAGCCATGAGAGCCAGCCGTTTGAGGCACTGGTTTTCTAAGTAAGGGTTTAAAGCTGCCAGACGGCTATGTAAGGTCTTCGGCACAAAAGACTTACACATAGGCAGGCATTATGGTCGTGTTCCCGGCCAAAGCAGCAAATGCATTTGTCATGGGTGTCCTTTTGGGGAATTTGGCACCCGCATTGGCACTTTCTCTTTTTACCTGACATCAGCTGAAAGCTACAACAGCAAAGCGTAAGCAATGTGAAAGATCGCTAAAATATTAGAAATGCAAAAAACCCAATGGGTTACTTATCTATAGTCGAGCCAACATCTGGAGAGCGATCATACGAATTGAAGTAGTCTGTGGCTGAAACGTTCTGAGGATTGCACATGCAGATGTCACACATAAGGTCCTTGGTTTATGGCCCTACGTGTGACATCCCACGCAGCTGCAACAGCCAAGCTGAAACTTTTGTATAGGAACCAACATACGGGTCACCAGAAGGCAGGAAATCCCACATCAAGAATACTGCGACATAGGAAGAGAAGGACATCTGACCATTAGACATGCCTGGAGGGGTGGGCATTAATTATAAGTACTGGAGCTCTTTCCTTGTAGAGCATTTAGTGCTGGTAGCACTTTAGTGTGCTACAATAATTGCTACAAGAAGTCTGGTAAAGTGCTAGATGAAAAAGCTAGGAAAAGTGCAGTAGAGGAGAGAACTAGCAGACTTAAGGGAAAAGTTGAAGAGCAGACTTTGGCACTGCTCAGAAGTTTACAAACAGTCCAGGATACAGCAAATCTGTATCTGGACAAGACTAGTTCCTACTGGAAAAGTCCAGAACCCTAGGTTATTCTGGAATTTCTTTTACCTTTGTTGCAGCATAATCCTCAAAACTGGAGATCCGTGTCCTTCATTCATAAGCCAACTTCTCTAAAGAACAGTGCCATAGCTCTACTTTTTATATACTCAATTTAACTGAACAATTGCTCAATAAAAATTCCATTTGGAAATCTCTCTAGCTAACATAAACATGCAGGTCTATGTCTTAAAGAAGCACAACTATTAGCAGTACTCTATTTATACATCAGTTTAATTTACAGTAATACTTCACTTTAACAGTTGACACAATGTAAAATGCATATACCTTAAACTGTCTCTAATGTGTAAAAATGCTCCTAATTTTGTCTCATTACTGTTTTCTGTCCTTTTCTAAAATTAGACATTTTTGAGAAGTTCTAAGCTATTAATATTACAGTTTACAAGTATCTTTAATTTAAAGCCTTTTTTTAACTATTTTTTGCTTTGCCACTAATTTGAAAAGATAAGGCTGACATTTATTTATTTTATTTTATTTTACATTTGTTAACCTGGAAATTCTGACTGGACTAGGTCCATTTACAGAAGAGGCCTGGGGAGAAAAGCTCCACATTGTTAAACAAGAGAAAAATATTTTTATACAGAGTAATACAATAATCATGTACATTATGCAACAAAAACAATCAGATATTCACATTAAAAATGCAAGCAGACAAGACACTTCTCAGCAGTCAGGGAAGCTACAAAACAGTAGGGATTAGGAGCTACTTACAGGCTCGGCTAATGGCTAAGAGTTTTAGTCCCATAGAGGATTACAGTGACTAACTTGGTTGGGCTAAGAGTTTTAGTCCCATAGAGGATTACAGTGACTAACTTGGCATTGGTGAATGGATATGAGGAGTCAGCAGTCAGAGAAGTTACAAAACAGTAGGGATTAGGAGCTACTTACATGCTCGGCTAATGGCCCATAGAGGATTACAGAGACCAACTTGGTATTGGTGAATGGATATGAGGAGGCTTGGCTAATGGTTGTTAGAGTTTAAGTCCCATAGAGGATTACAGTGACTAACTTGGTATTAGCGAATGGGTTTTAGTACCATAGAGGATTACAGTGACTAACTTGGTATTGGTGAATGGATATGAGGAGTCATCAGTCAGAGAAGCTACAAACAGTAGGGATTAGGAGCTACTTACAGGCTTGGCTAATGGCTGTTGGAGTTTTAGCCCCATAGATTATTACAGTGACTAACTTGGTACTGGTGAATGCTTGGCTGTTCGGGTTTTAGTCCCATAGAGGATTTCAGTGATTAACTTGGTATTGGTGAATGGATATGAGGAAGCTAATGGCTGTTAGTTTTAGTCCCATAGAGGATTACAGTGACTAACTTGGTATTGGTTAATGGATATGAGGAGTCAGCAGTCAGAGAAGTTGCAAGCAGTACTGATTAGAAGCTACTTACAGGCTCGGCTAATGGCTGTTAGAGTTTTAGTCCCATAGAGGATTACAGTGACTAACTTGGTATTGGTGAATGGATATGAGGAGGATAATGGCTGTTAGTTTTAGTCCCATAGAGGATTACAGTGACTAACTTGGTATTGGTGAATGGTGGCTGTTGAGTTTTAGTCCCATAGAGGATTACAGTGACTGACTTGGTATTGGTGAATGGATTACAGTGACTAACTTGGTATTGGTGAATGGATATGAGGAGGAAAAGATAGGGAAGTATAAGTTTAAGTTTAAGTAAGACAAGGACATAGCCAGGTATTGCTATAATAAGTGAAAAACAACTACTCTACTTTAAGTTTGATCCTACACTTAGTTTCAGGCCCACAAGATTGGCTAGGAGCCCTACACAGGCCATCTGCATTGTGATGGGTCAAGCTTGATCAATATTTAAAAAGTAAGGTTAAAGGTTGTAGAGTGAGTGCCCACCTACAAATGTTATTCTTCACCTTCTGTTGCTTACATAGGCATGTTTGGTCAGTGGATGATTTGTAAAATCCCTGCCACAGAGATAATGCTTCAGCAGTGAATGTGTTTACTTGAATGACAAACACTCCCTTTTGACAGAGGAATACCTGGTCATTGCTTTGTTTAGCTTGCACCATAAAAAACAGATAAGTTGTTCTTCCTCGTCAAAGTCCTTGGAAAGTACTTACCCTAGCCCTGCCACTCATGAAGCATGCCCTCAGTACAAGTTATGCACAATTTACTTAAATCTGGGGTTGCTAGAACAGGTTTGGATTCCTTCAACTATCTAAAAACATCAGAACTGTAGCTAGGTTATAAAGCATCCTGTGCATTTCGCTAATCTGGCTCTCTCCCCCTCAACTCTCAGTTGAGGAGCAAATAAACAAATACTTTAAAAACACAGCCCTTCTGCTCTAAAACTATAGCAAACCACTCACTACAAGTGCTACAAGCAGCTTGCTACAATTAAAGTGAAACACTTGAAAAACCTCAGCACTTCAGCCTTAAACGAAGGTAATGAATGCCATTACTGTATTTGCACACTACTACAGCATCGGCATCTGCCGATCACACTCTCTAATACACCTTGCACCTGGGGCAGTTGCTCCTTTCCCCCAGCCTTAGCCAAGTCTCTGAAAAAACATTTTTTGCCTCCAGTGTCCATTTTACAGTAAGAGACATCTTACCCTTTACGTAAAATGGGGTAAAAATCTTTACTAGTACCCTGCTAATCAAGAATGTCCCCAATCATTTCTTAGTGCCTTTACTAGGACAATTTCTCTTTGTTTCCAGCTTTTCTTTCTGGGGTATGAAAATTCACCATGCTATTACATATCCTAAATAGTTTACTTCTTTCATGGTAAGTTGCTCTTGCAGGCACTGTCAACCTGGTTTGTCTCAGAAAGTCTAATACGGACTCTACCTTATCTAGATCTTCTCCCTACCGGCTACAATATCATTAGATAAGACAGACCACTTCATAAAGGGGGTGGAACTGCCTTACTGTACAAGTCCAGCTTAACTGTCTGCCAATTACCAAACTCCTACCCCTCCCCCAATAATTGGAACATACTTATCTCACAACTTCAACTTCACCCTAAAAAAGGTCATCACCACAATTGTGATCTATATTCCACCTGGTAATACACCTGCTAGCCTTGAAGACTTCTTATCCTGGTGTTCTTCCATATACTCACAAGAAACCCTTATTCTGGGGGACTTCAATCTAGATTGGTTCACCTGTATATCAGAACCACCAAGTAATCTAATAAATCTCCATGGCTACCAGCAGCTAGCCCAAATTCCAATTAGATGTGATAAAAAATCTAAAAGGGAATCCATCCTTGACTAGGTCCTAACTAACAAACTCACATTGTACCCTCACACAGGCAGCCTTCCAGACACTTTAAGTGACCACAACATAATATACTTTAGATGTAGTAGAAGCAGCATATGCAAAACCACTAACTATATATCCACTAGAAACACAAAAAAATTCTCTCCCGAGGTCCTCAACAATTTACTCTGTAACTGTGACTGGATCCTCAGTTTCAGTAAGAAACTGAGATCCCTCATAAAATCCTCCAAAGCTAGCTACGAAAATAAATTGCCAAAGATTCCAAAGACAACAACAAGGCATTCTATAACTATGTCAAGAATCTAAATGGCAATGCTCAGATCTGCTCTGAGCTAAAACAGAATGGCATTAAATATACTGATCCCAAGGATATTGCCAATATCCTGGCAGATCAATTCAGTGCCAACTTCACCCCCCTCTTACCCCCTAAATGGCCCATCTCAATACCGGAAGATTGCCAAATTCCGTTAATAACGGCCACACAGGTAAAAAAACGCACTCTCCAAAGCTAAGAATACAGCATCCATGGGACCAGATGACATCCCGGGCTGTCTACTACATGAACTACAATATGAAATGGCACCTCACCTAAGTGTCATGTTTAATCATAGCCTCACCTCAGGTTTCGTGCCCACTGAGTGGCGCACAGCTACATTTATCCTACTCCACAAGGGGGGATCCACCTTGGATTCCGGAAACTACCGTCCCATCAGTCTGACAAGCCTTATCTGCAGGGCCATAGAGCGTATTATCATGGAGCTTATAAACAAAGACATTGGCAACCTTCAAACACTGGACCCCACCCAGTTTGGGTTTGTGAAGGGCCGATCCTGTCTCCTGAACTTGATTGACTTCTTTGAATCAGTCTCCAGAGCCATGGACAAGGGTAAGGTGGTCCACACAGCCTATCTAGACTTTGCCAAGGCCTTTGACACCATCCCCCACTCTGGAATCATAGATAAACTTACTAAGCTGGGCATTAATCCCTACATCACCCAATGGGTTGCTAACTGGCTTACTGATAGAACCCACACTGTAAAAGTATCCGACTCCAAATCTAGCTCCAGACAAGTGACAAGTGGAGTACCTCAGGGTTCAGTCCTGGGACCACTCTTGTTTGGCATCTACTTAAGTACAGGCCAGCACTAAGGGACTCTGAATAACAAAATTTGCAGATGACTGCAAACTGGGAGCCATTATTGAATCCCCAAATGATGTGGATACTCTACAAAAGGGCCTTACAGAAACAGATGCTTGGTGCCAGAGCCATGGGCTCAAGCTCAGTGCCAAGAAATGTATAGTTATCCCCTTTGGGAAAAAACATGTATCTGTGAATTACCATATAGGTGGCAGTACACTAAATGCCGAAAGTTTGATAAGAGACTTAGGGACACAGGTGGACAGTGGTCTCACCTTCGATAACCACATCGCCACAACAGTCAGGAAATCCTTCTATGTGGCACACCTCATCACTAAGGGCTTTTCATCCAGAAAAAAGGAAGTCATTGTCCCACTGTACTCATCCCTCATTAGACCCATTATAGAATACAATGCCCTGTTTGGTATGTACCTCTCAAGACATTTGCAACAACTGGAAAGGCCACAGAAATACCTCACTAAAAGAATGACAGGCCTAAAGAAGATGCCCTACGCTGACCGCCTTAAAAAACTCCAGCTATACTCTGTTGCATATCGTCTACTCAGAGGTGATCTTTGCTTAACATACAAGGCCATATCAAACCCAGAGCTGTTGGACATGCTACACTTAAAGAAATCCAAATCCCTCAGAGCCACACGCTCCAGGGATCTAAACCTTGTCATCACAATAAACAAAACATGCTGGAGGGATAGGTTCCTGACCCAGAGACTCCCCAGACTCTGGAATAGATTGCCCATACATGTCAAGCAGAGTGCCTCTTTGGTCCTCTTCAAAAGGAACCTTGACGATTGGATGGGAGAATGGAAATTCACCCCAGGGATCACGTCAGTCGCCCTGCTAGACAGGGGTCCAGGGAAGTAAATAGTGTGGGAAGAAATAGCCAGGGAATTGTTATGGCTAGGCTTGTATAGGCCCTAGGGCTGATAGCCTAGTACAAACCTATGAACCTCCACAAACCCCTAGCTCAGTAAAGAAACCAAACAAATCCTCATGTCCAGAGACACTACCTGACTTTACTATCAAAAAAACAAAGAAACACAAAGCCTAAGTACCAAGAACTGTGCAACAGTGCAAAAAAATGCATTAGGCTGGACAAAAAATCCTACTACACAACATTACAAATGAAATACCAACACAACCCCCCAAAATTTTGGAAAAATGTAAACCAGCTACTAAAATCCACCCAAAAGACTACCCCCAAACCAACCACCCCTGACACTAAAGTTCCCATCGAAACACAACTCAACTCCCACTTTTTGAACTCAATTCTATCCTTAGTATCACAGGACAGTTTCCTTCCTCACTATCCCCCCCAACACAAATAACACTAATACAAGCTTTACCCTCAAAACAGTTTCTACCACTTCAACCAAAAGCATGCTCTCCAAACTAAAAACCTCATCAACCGCAGTGGACCTACTCCCCAGCTATTTCTTGAAACTCACAGCAGATGCTATTGCTATCCCAGTCTCTACTCTCATAAACAGATCAATTGTTGAAAACTATGTGCCCAAACTCTGGAAAATATCCTATGTTACACTCATACATAAAGGCGGGACCTCCACTGAACTTAACTACAGACCTATTGCTTTACTCTCCCCCCTGGCCAAAATCCTAGAAAAATGCATCCATACTCAGATGCTAAACTATCGCCTAGATAGCAATATCCTGTCACTTACTCAGCATGGTTTCAGACAGCACAGTTGTGTACACTTACCATAAATGTAGATGTTTGAATGTATTTACTGTTGCAGTCATTACATTTGGGTAAACTGCTGGCAGGTTGCCCTCAGTCAGCCTGAATCACAAAGTCTTGGGTCCTGCATCGGTTGCTGTCTCCTCTTCCATGACGTCAGGGGTATAAAACATGCAGCCGATGCCATTTTAATCAGTTTTTCTTACCCCAGATGTCAGGTGCCCCCTAAATGAGGAGCAAAAATATATATAAATAAACTGTAAATATATAAATGCACCTTAGAAACATAAAATTTACCTTCAACTAAAAGCAAATACACCACAAAGGCTTTTGAGTATAGTGATGGAAAGAAAAGGTATAGAATGGGGGATGGCGGGTGGGTAACCCAGACTGCAACAGTGAATACACTCGAACATCTACATTTACTGTAAGTGTACACAACTGTACTATGTTCTTTGTGTTTCACTGTTGCAGTCATTACATTTGGGTAGAATCTCAAAGCTATGGATGGGAGGATGGAACTAAACAGCATTAGGAGCAGCTATAATGCCCTGCAGGATTGTAGTGGCAAAGCCTGCCCCCGATTTAGAGAAGAGAGGTAAATGATAATGCTTTGTGAACGTATGAACAGAGCTCCAAGTAGCAGCTTCTAGAATGTCTTTGGTTGGGACACCTCTAAGAAAAGCTGCTGAAGTAGAGGCAGCCCTGGTGGAATGGGATTTGATCCCCTTGGGCACAGGTTTACCATGGTGCAAATAGCAGAAACAAATAGGTTCATAGGTTCATACTAGGCTATCTGCCCAAGGGCATTTATAAGCCTAGCCCATAGTTATGTGGGCTTTCCACCCCCCTTTAGCTTCTGAATAAAAACTGCCTATCATTTTTCTGTGATCTCCCATCCATTGGTCAAGATTCCTCTTGAACAAGCCCCAGCAGGTGCTCTGCCTGTGATGAATCTGTCTTGTGGTTCTGAGGGATCTAGATTTTTGAGGTGAAGCATATTCATCAAATCTGGGTTTGACATGGCCTTATATGTCAGGCACAGGTCACCAGACTGAATAGAGTTGGAGTTCTTTCAGTCGGGCAGCATAAGACATATTTTTGAGACCCTTTATCCTTTTGGTGAGGAACTTTGGGGCCTTTCAAGCTGCAGCAGGTGTCTGGTCAGATGCATTGTACTCAATCATAGGTCTAATGAGTGATGAGTACATTGATCTTGATGTGAATCCATAGAAGGTTTTCCTAACTACTTTAGCAACATGAGTTTCTGTGCTCAGTGGATTGCCACCTATATGGTAGCTAGGGGTAACCTTGTTTTTCCCAAAGGGTATGACTATGCATTTGTTGGCTTCTGTGAGGCCCTTCTGGAGGATATCTGTGTCAGATGTGTTTTCGACTATATTTCAGTTTTGCAGTCATCTGCAAACTTTGTCAGCCATAAGGACACCACTTGTGACAGGCTTTGAGTCTGACATGGCTCCAGCAACTCTGATCCTGTGGGTTCTGTCACTTAGCCAGTTTGCAACCCATCTTGTGATGTATGGGTTTACATTCAAGCTGATGAATTTTTCGATGATACCTGAGTTCATCAATGGCCTTGGTGACTGTCTCAAAAAGTCAACCAAGTTTAAGAGGCAGGATCTGCCTTTGACAAAGCCAAACTGGGTTGGATCCAAAGTCTGCAAGTTCCCTATGTCTTTATTTATGAGTTCCATTATGATCCTCCATGGCTTTGCAGATAAGGCTTGGTCTGTGGAGGCACCGCTATGAAGTGGGACCACAGTGATCCTGAGGTGAGGCTAAGATTAAACAGCTGTCCTAACTGTGGGTTTAATTGACACCATCCGTCCCATGGATGCTGTGTTTTTGCCTTAGTGAGGGCAGTTCTCACCTGGAGATGTTTGGGGGCTACAATCCTCTGGAATAGATATCTCTCCTTTGGGGGGAGGGGAGAAGTTTGCACTGAACCTTTCACATCATTTTGAACTAATTCTGAGCATATCTGGGAGTTTCCTCCTAGGTTTCTAACATAGCTAAAGAAGGCCTTATGATTGTCTTTAGAGTCCTTGCGTTTTTTTCTCTCAAAATTTTTTGTTGTAGATCTTGTTTATGGCTGGGGTCCACCAGACTGGATGCTTGCCTTTGGTACAGAGAGTCTTAGTTTTGTTTGGGATTGCCTGATCCATGCAGTCCTGTAGGTGCTGGTAGAAGGCAAGTAATGTTTACCACTGGCTCATTGAGAAGTTTTTCACTGTAGATTAGTTTATGATCTGATCTCACCAGTGAGGGTATACTTCCGTGTTGAACATTTTGATCCCATGTTCGATGATGAGATCAAGTATGTTTTCTCCTCTTGTGGATGGTGACTAGTTGTTCCATGGCATTTGAGTTTATGAACTCCAGGAATCGAAGTCACCTAGTATGATGGTGTTTGGAAGGCCATGTGAGGTTCCTGAGTTTGAGAGGGTGGCCTGTAACATGCTACAAATTGCAGAGCAGTCGGTGTCCTTTATGAATATGGACAGGAAAGCATGATATGAGGTGAAACCTGTTAGTGCTGCCTTGAACCAGGTTTCTGTCACAGCACAGACATCAATGTTCTCCATATTGAGAAGGGCCTGCATTGAGCAGCATTACCCTTAGTTTTTTCCTTTTGGTGTTCTAGGTTTAGAATTTGAGCCATATCCGAAGCCCAGGGTGACAGGTGTCGCCCCGCCCTTTGCAAAGCAGCTTGCTTGTCCAGCATGTCATCCCAGGCAGACAGACATTGATCCCTTTGAATGACACCAAAATTTAAGCCAATTATTAAAGCTGATCATCTTATCACTGTATTGTGGCATCATTCTAGGTGAAGGTAGGATACTGTTTCATGTAGTTCCAGATCGCTGACACCAGCGTGACAATGACTGAGTCGTGAGAGACCTGAGTGCTTGCTATGTGGTGGATTCTAGTGCCCGACAGGCAGCTTACTGTGACCTTCTCCTTACTCAGTCTGGTGAGCGGACGCCAGTGTGTCTGACTATGGAATCACCAATGACAAGTGTGTCTGGCATTTTGTTTGGCCTTAAGGGCTGTGACTGTTTGACACTCTGACTGTGTGGTCTATGTGCTGCATGTGTTGGGTCGTGAGGTGGTAGTTGTTTGGGTGTGGCCTCTGCTGTTTTGGTAAATTTTTGATCAGAGCCTCCAAGTATGTCTTTGTGTGAGTATGTGTATGATTTGAAGTTGTGATGGTACTATGTGTGACTTCCTCCTGTCTGGTTTTGACAGTCCTATGTTGAAAGAGCTCAGCCTGTTGCATCTCTCGCATGTATTTGTGTTTTGTGGGAGAAGGAGAGGATTGTTCAGGTACATGAGGCAATTGTAACATTGCCTCAATATTCCCAGGTTCACCAGTTGAGCTGAGAGGACACTAGCAACTGATAAGTAGTAGATAAAGAGACTTTCAAAGGACTCCGGGAAGTGGGTTTTAGGCTGGTGGGGTACTATCTATAATAAGAGTGCTTTATCAAGGTGCAAGTACTGTAGGAGTAAGTGCTAGGCTTTACAGATAGAGAATAGTCTACTTGGGAATCAAGTAGAGATGAACTTTTCAGTTATAGGATATGGTTAGATCAGCAGTACAGCTCAAGGAAGGTAGTTCTAAGGGAAAATTTGAAGAGTGGAATTTAGATGGTTTAACCGCCGCTGCTCTTGTGTGCGGAGCTAGAATTGGCCCATGGACTACTAGTTTCTTGCTGAAACTTCACCAAATCGGACAAAAGGCCGCTCAGTGCTTCCCACTGGTAAGCAAAGAAACTTCCTCCTTCCTAATAAGGCAATGGATCAGTAACAGGAACTAAAAACAAAGCCCAGGGATCAGCAACTCTGAAACTGGACTACTCTAGTTCAGTAAGGTGGGAAACAAGAGATTTTTTTTGTTTTATTACAGAGATAAGGAAAAAAACAGACAGTAAATGCTATAAATGCTGTAAATCGGCTAGCGCACTTTAGTGTGTAGCCTACAGAAACAATTTTGCAGTGGCTTATCCATTTAGAAATAGTCTGCTTTGATATAGTCTTCCCCTCTGATCCTGCAGCAAATGCTACCAGTAGTTTCTCAGACTTTCTTAGAGATTTTGTCCTTTTTAAGTAGAATCTTAGTTGTCTGTGTACATCCAATGAATGTAGAATCCACTCCCCCTTGTTCTTTGGATTTGGGAAAAATGTTGGCAGGTGAATGGTCTGGTTAAGAGCCACACTGGATACCACCTTCCGCATAAAAGAAGGATTGGTCCTGAGGGCCACCTTGTCTGGGTAAAATATAATGAAAGGCTCCACTGCCATGAGAGCCTGTAGTTCTGAAACCCTTCTTGCTGAAGTGACTGCCAAAAGAAAAGCTGTCTTCCAAGACAGAAATTTTATATTCGCAGTAGCTGCTGGTTCAAAAGGAGGTAGGGTGAGTTTTTCCAGCACAAAATTGAGGTCCCATGCAGGAGTTGGTGTTCTCCTGGGATGCCTTAAATTTTTGGGCCCTCTGAGATACTGTTTAAGTAGTGGATGAGAAAAGAGGGGAGGCTCTGTGTTGTAATGAGCTGAGATGGCAGAGGCATGGATTTTTATTGAAGAAAAAGATAGGCCCTTGTCAAGCATCTCAGTTAAGTATTGTAAAATCTGAGGAATATTGGGCTTTGCTGTGTCTATTCCTTTTGCTTGGTTCCAAGCACAGAATCTCTTCCATTTATCAGCATAAGATTTTCTAATACTAGGCCTTCTAGCTTCCAAAATGGCATCCATCACAGGTTTACTGAGAGATGTGGTTTGAATAATTAGTTGATTAGCCATGTTGCAAGATTCAGAGTTTGGAGATGAGTGCACAGAATTTGCTAGTTCTGCCGAGATAGTAGATGAGGAGTTTGAGGCAAGTACCATGGAGGAAGGTGTGACATATTCCTTAGAAGCAGGTACCAGTGCTAGCGAGGCCAGTCCGGAGCAATTAGGATCATTTTTGTTTTTTCCTGTCTGACGTTTAGTAAGACCTTGGAGAGTAGAGGCAGAAGGGGAAAGGCATAGACTGATAGGTTTTTCCAGCTGAAGGATAGAGCATCCACTTTCCATGCTTTTTTTGTGATGAGTTTTTGTGCAGAATTTGTCTAACTGATAGTTTTGGGGAGAGGCAAATAGATCTATGTCTGGGCTCCCCCATTTCTGTGTTAACATGCTGAAGATTTGTGAATCCAGTTTCCATTTGTGCGGGTCCATAAGATTTCTGCTTAGGTCATCTGCCAGAGTATTTTGCTTTCCTGGCAGGAATTGAGCTTGAAGATGTATTTGGTAAGTCAAGGTTGTGTTCTACAAGGCCATGGCTAGTCTGCAAAGGGGGTAGGAATGGGTACCCCCCCTACTTGTTTATGTACCACATAACTGTGGTGTTGTCCGTCTTTATCAGTAGTTGTCCTGGATGAAGTAAGTCCTTGAAGGCTGTCAGAGCATTCTGAACAGCTAGCATTTCTTTCTGGTTGATATGCAGATGCATTTGGTTTGGGCTCCATTTGCCCTGAATGCATCTCCCTGCCAGGTGGTCCCCCCAAGTATAGTCTGATGCATCTGTAGTTAGGGTTTGGGTGGCAGGGGGTAGATTGAATGACAGT
Organism: Protopterus annectens; assembly: GCF_019279795.1. NCBI lineage: Eukaryota > Metazoa > Chordata > Ceratodontiformes > Protopteridae > Protopterus > Protopterus annectens. The sequence goes on from NC_056743.1 coordinate 277,223,825, forward strand.
CCCTTGTTTTGGTGACATGTCTCTGCCCACCAAAGAAAATCCTGTTGTAGGCAGGGAATGAGAGGAATCATTGTTTCCAGGCTGTGACAATGTTGACTCCATAAACCTTTTAGGTACCACTGAAGTTTCCTCATATGCAGTCTCGCATATGGAATTAGTAGAATGCAGGATGCCATGAACCCCAAAGCCTGCAGAATTTGTCTTGCAAATAACTGGGTTTTTGTTGCCATTTGTTTGAAGTATGTTGTCAATTGCATTTGTTTGCCTGGCATGAGGTAAGCCATCTGGGCAGTTGTATTCAAGCTTGCACCCAGGAATGCAATTATTTGATAAGGTACCAGTTGTGATTTCTTTTTGTTTATGGTGTACCCTAGGCATGTTAGAAGCCTTTTTACAAATGCCAGATGTTGAAGAAGAGTGTCCTTGTTCTCTGCCTGAATGAGACAATCATCCAGATAAGGATAAATCTGAATGTTTCTTTGTCTGCAGAATGCAGTTACTGATGCCAGGCACTTTGTAAAGACCCTGGGCACAGCAGATAAGCCAAAGGGCAGTGCAGAGAATTGGTAATGCAAAAAACCTGCTTTGAAGCAGAGGTATCTTCTGCATGATTCCCTTACTGGGATATGCAGGTATGCCTCTTTTAAGTCTAGAGTTACTAACCAAGCATTCTTGCCTAGCATAGGCAGTAGCTGTTGTAAAGTCAGTATTTTGAATTTTGCAATGTCAAGGAACATGTTCAGAATCGATAAGTCCAGTATTGGACGCCATTAATTGTCTTTTCTGGGTACCAGGAAAAGCCTTGAATAAAATCCTTGTCCTTTTTCCTTTTCTGGTACTGCTTGAATAGCTCCCATATCCATGAGGGACATGACTTGTTTCTGGGCCTCTGCTCACTGGTTTTGTGGCAGATCCGGCCATCCGTTTAGAATTGGCAAAGTATGGAAATGAAATCTGTACCCCTGGGATACTATGTTTAATACCCACTTGTCCTGGGTAATTAACTGCCAATTTTGAGCATGAAGTGCTAGTTTTCCCCCCAAGGGGGCTGCCAAAAGATAAGTGCTTGGAGATGGTAGAGGGAAGTCATTGAGACTGCTTACTGTAGGGTTGTGCTTTGTTTCCTCCAGATTTGGAGGTGGAGGCACCCAATTGCTTTGACTTGTAAGAACCTAGTGATTGATATATGGAGCCTTTTGAGTGCCTGGGTTTGCCCTGAGTAGATCTGTTGGACACAGGAAAGGACCAATGTTTAGTAGGCCAGTGCCTACTGAACCTTGGTGGCTGCACTTGCAAGAAATCTTTTACAGTTTGCATAGATTTAGCTTTGTCTTCCATTTTCTTTAAAACCTCTTCTGCCTTATTACCAAACAGAGTATCATGCTGCAAAGGGGCATCCAACAATTTAGTTTTAACATGATCAGGCAGATTTTGCTCCTTGAGCCAGGCATGCCTTCTAATTACAGATCCAGTAACGGCGGCCCTACAACAGGCCTTCAAGGAATCAAAACCACATTGCAAAGTATGCTTTCCAACCTGTTCTGCTGAATGCAATAAATCCTGTAAATCTTTATTTTCCACACAATCAGAAGTCAACATCATTTTCTGTTTCAGTAAGCCCATAACATGCTGTTGATATTTAAGCATATGAAACTGTCAGTTTAAAGCCCTGATTGCCAAGGTTGCAGATGCATAAACCTTCTTACCCCATCTGTCCAGCGCCCTGTAATCTCTATCTGAAGGGGTAGGATTTTTGGCTGTAGAACACTTAATATCCTTGGGACCCTGAGAAATAGTCCCATGATCAGCAGCAGGATTTTTGAAAAGGAATGTGTGGGAGTCAGAAACCCTGTAATATCTGTCTGGCTTACTAGGAGCCGGAGGCAGGGAATCAGGAGTCATGCTTGATTCCGAGAACACATCATCAACAATGTCTAATACAGGAGTTATTGTCAAAGGCCTATGCTGAGGAAGAAGGAGGAAATCCCTAAGCCTCTTTTTTGATTCAGAGAAGTCCTGACTCTCCCAGTGAAAATGTTCCCTTAAAGTATGCAAAGTCTCTCCAAAAGAGTAATCCTCAGGAGGAGATGCAGATGGAATGGATTCCTCTGCATCAGAACCCTCATAAGGTAGAATAGAAAATTCCTGATCTGAAGAGGAATCAGAAGAAATAGAAACCTGATCTGAAGATTTATGATCAGTGCCTTGCCTAGGCCTCTTGGGGGGGGGGGCTGAAAACACCCTCAGAAGCTGGTGCCTGCTGCTCAGTGGCTCCAGACCCATCCAAGGGAGAAACATCCGCGGGCTCAATACTTTGCAAATCTCGTGGCATACCGGACTCCGAATGGGTCTAGGTAGAGGCCTGCGACTCAAAAGTAGCGGGTATCAGGGGCTGCGAAAGCACCTCACTAAGTACCAGCGACTGGCTTAGGAGAAGCTTCGTCATCAATTTTGGAGCTCGACTGTCTGCCTCCATCTTTTCCCTTGTGTTTTTTTGTGAACTCCAGTAGTCGGATTGCTAACCGACGACATTTCAGGGTAGTTAAATCTTGAACCAAAATATTTAGAAGCAAAAATATACCAACGCTTAATAGTGCATTGGTTAAATTTAGCACAAAACCAACAGCAAGGCACGTTGTGATCAGGGCCTAGGCAAGGAATACAGTACAAATGAAAATCTCTATGAGGTATTTGCTTCCCACAAGTAATGCAATTATTAACTTTTACTGACATCGGTAAGGAGCAAGAAAAATTTTCCCCAACGGGTACTTAGCTTTAGTTTGAAGTCTTCGGTTCTGAAACTTGAAAATGAAAATTCCAGGAGTCGGTCGACAGCACTTGCAAACTGCTTCTGGTTCGGGCACCATGCGGCAAGAAAGACCGATTCAAATGGCATTGGCTGCATGTTTTATACCCCTGATGACCTGACGTCATGGAAGAGGAGACAGCAACTGATGCAGGACTCAAGACTTTGTTATTCAGTCCGACTGAGGGCAACCTGCGAGCAGATTACCCAAATGTAATGAGTGCAACAGTGAAACACGAAGAACGTCTGCCCATAGTACCACTACAGCCCTCCTCTGCTTCACAGACAGAGTAAACCATCTCAAAAATGAAGGCCTACATGTGTCAACTCTTTATTTGGATATGTCCAAAGCATTTGACACAGTCTCACACCAAATCCTGCTAAACAAACTAAACCAATATCACCTGTCAAATTCCACTCTTACCTAGTTCCAAAGTTACTTAATTGACGGGAACCAAGCTGTGAAATGGGAAAATTCTCTCTCTCCTCAGCTGCCCATAACTATAGGAGTCCCACAGGGTTCTATCTTAGGACTACTACAGTCTTCACAAATGACCTCCATACCTCCACACAGCATGCATCTACCATTCAGTATGCAGATGACACTACCTTAAATCTGTGCTGCACAAAACATTCCCACCCTCCTGCAAACAACTCAACTAGCATTCTCTGATGTTGAAAACTAGCTTACCAAAGCCCATCTTATTCTCAATCCAAAGAAAACTCAGCTTATGATTATAACCAGTTCTAACAAAAACACTGATAACAGTCAATTCACTATCTACTCCACAAATGCTACTCCAATCACTCCAGTGGCACAGGCTAAGCTATTGGGAATAGCCATAGACTCCCACCTAAAATTTGATAGTCATCTCAACTTAACTATTAAAAACGTACATGCCAAACTGGGATGACTCTACCATATAAAACCATTTCTTACCAACAACACAAGATCAGCCATTGCTCACTCCCAACTTCTATCTACCCTACTCTATGCATCTCCCATTCTGACTAATCTCAACAAAACTGAATTAAGCAAAATGGAAGCCTGCTATAACCAAATTGCCCGCTTTGCTGCAAATTGCTCATATAGAACTCATCACTGCACTGCTTTGAGACAGCTCCACTGGCTTGAACTGCCCAACCTCCTAACTTACAATCAGCTCTGCCTCTGTCATTCTATTACCTCCCCAATAAGTGTCCTGCCCTCAAAAACCTAGTACAACATCACTCAGCCAAAATGCCTCTTAGATCATCAAGCAAACTACTACTAGAAGTCACCAACAGCTGCAATAGCTTTGGAGATGCGCTATATAGTAGTTCAGTGGCTAAAAAAATGGAACTCTGATCCCACTAGCATTCAAAACGCATAATTCAAAGCCTCCTTTAAAGACCTCATCAGGCAACATCTCAAGCAAAGCTGGCAGTGCCATGATTGCTCTCCAGGCTAGTGAAAGTGGATAAGGTATACATACTAAATCTAGAGTACTTGATAATAGTTTTCAATCTTACTCACAAACACTGGCTAATCTACAATGTATGTACTGTACCTGTGTACTATGCATGTATTCTACCTATGTTCCAAATTTCAGCTGTACACCACAAATCTATTAATTATCTTTATTTTTAAATTAATATTTTTTTGTTTGTTCTCTCCACTGTAACTGTTGATGTGCCGCATACCACTGTAAAAACATGTATTTTGTAATTTGTGTGTATACTGATCATGTCTAATTAAATGTATCTGTAATTTTTCTTTGTGGAGCTTTTCTCCCCGGGCCTCTGCTGAAAAAGGGCCTTTTCGGCTCAGTCAGACACCCCCGGTTAACAAATGTAAAATAAAAATAAATAAACAGATGGAGTCCCAACCCTCAATCCAAATTGGGACATTATCTAGGTAAACAGGATCACATTTGCCATTGGGTTTTAGAAATCATTCCATTAATCTTCGAAAGGACACAGGGTCACCATGTGAAGTAATGTATACAGCAATAACTTTTCTACTTCTGTCTATTTCTACCAGTTCCCTGCCTTCGGCTGTTACAGAGATTTGCCAGAATCCCTTTCTCAGATCTAATTTGGCCAAGGATCTTCCCTTCTATATGCTGACTATTACGTTACTTGCGCTAGTTATTGGGTAGCTGCCAAATTCTGAAATGCTTTTCAGGTTCCTAAAACTCATTACAGAATCTATTTTTTTCACTGAACTTTGGAACTAACACTGAGGGGCTGATTCACTCACTTTTTGACTCTTCCATCACCTCTATCTTTAACATGTTTTGTACTTTCTCTTTAACTCTAGCACTAAGTAAGGTTTTAAGCCGGTTATTTTTTTCTCCTGGAAGAGTTTCAATATGCTTATGAATCAGGTTTTCTTTGCCAGGTGTTTCTGAAAACACTTCCTTGTTTCTTACCAGATACTCCCTTATCTCTTGTTTCGGTTGCTTAGATAGTGTGTTATCTACCAGCTTTCCAGGCACTGAAGACCACTTGTTCCATCAGTTTTGACTATTAAAGTAATTAGGGAAGTCTACACTTTTTCCCATAGTTTCACAGTGCTGACATGGTGTATTTCTTTGGCCTTCTCTTAACAGACTTTCTAGTTCAGTAGTTTACAGTCACTGCTTTTTGCAGACAAGACCAAAATGATACATTGCTTCTAGCTCTGAATTCCCAAGTCCTTGCATTTTTATTATACACCCCACTGTTGTGTAGCTTGGGCTCTTACTAAGTGGTCCTCTGTGATGACCATCATCACTTTTAGCCTATCCTGTAAGTCAGGTATAGTGTTTTATTGCACTTTTAATTAGGATTTTCTCTTCTTCCAAACATTTCTATAGCAATATTTAACTGTCAAATAATGTCTCAAAAGGACTGAACCCTACTGAAACTTATGGTTCTTCTCTAATAGCGAACAGAAGGTGTAGTATTAACTATCCTAGTTTTTATAATTTTTCTCAATAAATTTTTTCAACATGGATGTTAATTTTCATTTAAAATGTTCTACTAACCCATCTGTCTATTGATGGTACACTGATTTTTTTAAATAACTGATCTTAAAGCAGTGGCCTAGTTGGTGCATTATTCTGCATATAAATGGAATCCCATGGCCAGTAAGTAATTCCTAATGTATTCCATCTCTGGACAATAATAAGGCTAACCCTCTAAGTATACATGTAGCATTACGGTACTAAGTTGCATTGTTCAGAACAAGCAAGATGTACTGACATCCATTGCTGTATTTTGCCAATGGTTCAGAAATGTCTGTAGCAATACATTCAAATAGCACCTCTATAATAGGCAATAGACAAAGGATTCTTCAGCCTAGCTAGGTGAAGGTATGTCTTCTGGGACTCAGAACATCAACAGCAACAACAACAGCCCAGTGCAAATTACATTACAATGACAACAACAGTAGCAGTCTCAGCAGCTATACAGGAGTACGTATGTATGTAAACCATGAATTTTAATAAGTCAGACAGCCTCCAGTCTCAAATAACATGGTTCTTCAAGTGTCTTCTGTTATTTTTTTCAAAGAAAATAACCAAGCTAGTTCAAAATAAGTAAGCAACACAAGTAATACTTGTGACACAAGAAAGTAGAGAAAGACAAATGGTATACAGAGATGTGTGTATGTGGAGATAGGGGGTGTCACTAAAAATTCAGTTTCTTCAGCAATCTTACAGAGACTTAATCACTGCCTGCATCCATTAAGGTCTGTGGGAATATCTAAATTCTGAAACTATGTCAATGTCACAATACTTAACTTTATGGAGGATAAGAGATTGGAAGCTTTTTTCTTCACACAGATTATTCCAAAGTGCCATAGCCAGAAGTTGAGAATATTTACAAAGCAGTACATAGAAAAAGCTAACAAGGCTTTCCTTGTCAACGAGCAAATGTAGCTTATAAAGTGTTTATCTTTAGAAATTCCACACAGGTTCCAACTGAAACCTAAGACAGTTAAAATACAGTCAACTCTTGGACAAGAAATTGTAATATTAATTTAATACGAAAAAAATCACCAATAGGATAGGATGTTACTAGGTTAATGGCCCTAGGGCCCTTACAAGCCTAGCCAAGTTCTGCCCTTGTTTCCATGATCTGCACCTATTTCCCCTGTCCAAGAGAGACACAGATGGAACCCCTGGGGTGAATTTACGGTTACCCATCTAATCGTCCAGATTATGCCTGAAGAGGACCAAAGAGGTACTCTGCTTGATATGAATTGAGAGTCTGCAGTAACCTGTGGGAGACAAACCTGTCTCTCCAGCAGGTTTTACTAATGTCAAATACCAGGTTAAGGTGTTTAGAGTGAGTAACCCGTGAACCATTAGACTTACAGATATGCAGCATTTTCAGTAAAGCAGAGTCAGTCATTGCCTTATACGCAAGGCAGAGATTGCCTCTGAGTAGCCTGTATGAAACGGAGTAAAGTGACAGTGATTTCAGAAGATCCACATAGGGAACATGCTGAATATCTTGAATTCTCCTTGTGAGGAACTTTTGCTGTCTCTCCAATTACTGCAGGTGTCTGGAAAGGTACATGCCAAAAGGAGCATTGTACTCAGTTATTGACCTGATGAGGGGAGAGTACAGGGAAGTATAACTTTTTTTTCTGGAGGAAATTCCCTTGCTACCACTGTGGAGACATGGTGATCAAAGGTAAGGTTGCTGTCAACCTGTGTGCCCAGGACTCTCCCCACTGAGTGAGTACTTAGGGTGTCTCTATTCATGTGGTAGTTAACAAAAACATCACTCTTACCGAAAGGCATGATAATACATTTTTTGCACTGAGATTAATGCCGTGACTTTGGCAGCAATCATTTGTTTGCATAAGACCCTCTTGTAGGATGTTGACATAGTTTAAGGATTCTATGACTGCTCCCAGTTTGCAGTCATCAGCAAACTGTGTCAGCCACAGACCTTTAGTTTTTGCTTGTACTTCAGAGAAATAAATTCCAAACAGTAGACATCTCAAGGACTGATCCCCGTAGAATACCATTGGTTATGGTTCTGTTGCTGGAGGTGGATTCCCTTATTTTGACTATATGGGTTATATCAGTGAGCCAGTTAGTGACCCAACTAAAGATATAAGGATTGATACCTACTTGGGTGAGTTTGTCAATAATACTTAATTGAGGAATAGTGTCAAAAGCCTTGACCAAGTCCAGGTAAGCTGTATGCACAGGTTTCCCCTCAACCAGGGCTCTGGTGACTGTCTCAAAGAAGTCCACCAGGTTTTACAGGTATGATCTCCCTTTGACAAATCCAAACTCAGTAGGGTCAAGTGTTTGGAGATTACTTATATCTTTACTGATAAGATCCATGATTATTTGCTCCATAGAGATAAGGCTAGTAAGGCTTATATATCTATAATTTTCAAAGTCAGTGGAAGCACCACCCTTGTGCAAGGAGAAAAAAGTGACCATTTTCCATTCAGCTGGGATGAAGCTGGTGCTTAGACTATGATTGAAAAGAGTACCCGATGGTGTTGCTAATTCTTGTTGGAGCCCATGTATGATACAGCCAGGGATGCTATCAGGTCCCATGGATGCTGTGTTTTTTGTCTTAGAGAGGGCATTTATGACCTGCTCTCTAGAGCTATAAGGTGGGGGACAGGTAGAAGGAATATCATGGGGTATATGTGGTGGGGACAGGGGGAGTGAAGTTTTCAAAGAACCTGTTGGCTAACAGGTTTGCTATGTCCACAGGTTTAGTGTATATGGTATCATTAATCACCAGTTCGGTACAAATCTGAGTCTTACCTTTTAGGCTATGGATGTAACTAAAGAACACCTTATGGTTGTCCTTGGTTGAAGACTCTAATTTGGATTCTTAGTTTGCTTTGGAGGACTTCACAAGAAGTCTTATTTGATTGTTTAAGCTGAGAAGGGAGTGTTTCCAGTTTAGGGCACACTTCCTCTTGCTTTTGGACAACAATTTCTTCCTCTTATTGTAAAGCCTGTTAATGGCAGCTGTCCACCAGGCAGATTTGCTCTTCCTTGAAGAGCTTGTTTTGGTCCTATCAGCTATGCCATGTCAATGCATTTATACAAGTGTTTGTAAAAATCACTGGTGTAGGACTCCATATAGTTGCCAATTACATCTCAGGAGGAGGTGAGGTGAAGCTATTAATACCATCTCTTACAAGGGTATAATCTGCTTTCTAGAAGTTTTTTAGTTTAGTTGCTCCTGGGGGGGGGGGGGGTCCAGTGTGAGAGTTACTTCAAATGAGACTGATTTGTGGTCAGATATGACAAGGAAGACTTCACAGTGGGGGTGTTACAGCAGTCCCCCATATTGTTAAGCACCAGGTCCAAGATGTTGGCACCTCTAGTTGGTCCAGGGCACCGGAGTTGGGCAAGTGAATTTGAGCATGAGTAATTTACCCAGTCACTGGATGGGTAATTAAAAATCACCCAGAACTATGGTGTTCAGATGTATCTTGACGGATTCCCATAGATCCAATTAGGCAGAGTGGGTTTTCTTGATTCATGGAGGGGATCCTGTAGCTGGCAATGACTTGAATAGGTATCCTACCAACACTTAGTCGCACCTGAAGTGTCTCCAGGGAATCATACTGTTTAACCAATATGGAGGTGTATTTATCTTTAATGGATATTGATACACCGTCTCCTTTGTTTTCACACCTTCAGTTCATGATCTGAATTTGTGGTAGGAGGTGTGACCCAATATAGCTGGAGTGTTCTCCACTACCTTGAACCAAGTCTTCGTGACTGCACAGATATCGACATCTTTCAAGGTGAGGACTGCTTCCAGTAGGTGTAGTTTCATGCTAAGACTCTTCATGTTTAGCAGCATAACCTTGAGGATGTTTTTTTGATGACATTTTTAAGTCGAGAAATTTGTTATTGTGACATTGCCTAAAAATAGGCACTATGGGGGTGCAAAAACCATTGCCAGCAGCCAAAATCCCAGGGGTGACAGATGAAGACCATTTCTGGCAAAGCATCGAGGTCTAATGATCATGTCATTGCAGGCTGACAAACTGGATCCCCTTAGAATGACACCAGAATCTAAGCAACTTACTGAAGTCAATAATTTTCCGTTTATACTGTGGTATCATTCTACATGAGAGTAATATGCAACTGAAGACTAGGGACATACCTGCCTGTGACACATAATCAGAGAGCTCAATCATGTCTCTTCTCATGTGGTCCAGGGAGGTACATTTCAAGTCATTCACACCAACATGTATTATGACCAAATCTTAACGGTACTTGATGTTGAGACACCTGAGTGCCCGCATGATCTGACGAATCCTGGCACCAGAAAGACAGCTGACAGTGACTTTCTCCATGTTCAGCCTGGTGAGCAGACCATCTGTGTTGTTTCACTACAGAGTCTCCTATGACTAAGATATCTGGAGTGGATGTGCGTTGCCTTATGGGCTTTGATTGTGAGACACTTGTGCTTGTGTCATTATGTGTATTGTGTGTTTCAGAGGTTATGGCTGGTTTAGTATCTATGTGTTTTGGAGGTCTCTGGTGTTTAGGTAGATTTTTTCGGAGTACCTCCGCATATGTTGGTCTATGTATATGCTGTGTGTTATGAGTAGGAGTTCTGGTAGGTGGGCTGACAACCTGCGCTGTATTGCTATCTAATGAGCAAGAGAGCTCTGATTCTAGATTCATAATGTAGGTACAACTCTCACAAATGGTACAGGAATGATTTAGAAATAGGGGTTATCAGTGTACATGAGGCAGATACTAAACTGTCTCAGTAGACCCATGTCAACCAGGCTGGTTGGAGAAAAGGAGGGGAAACTGACAGTTTTTGTTCCTAGGAATAATCTTGGTCTGACTATAACAGTTGAAGAGGGACTACAGCAGGGGTAGGTATTAGTAGGTTTAGGTGTGAAGAGCTCTGGTTTAGGTAATATTTGCAATGCTAGACAGCAGGCATCTGTAACTGGCAATCCATCCATGCAGTAGTGTTCAATGCAGTGCAAAGTTCAAACAGAGGCTTATTAAAGCAGAAAAATGGGAAACAGCCAAAGTTCAAATTATCCAATCAAAATGCCCTAAACAGAGCTCTGCAACAGTAAGTCCAGATAGATCAGTCCAAACTGTAACTTCCATTTAGGAGGGCACAGTGGGGGCCTCTCCAGACAAAAGATTAAGTATTTTACAAGCTCCAAAGGTCACAAACAGTACTAGATTCAGCAGAAAACTGAACCTAGTCTATGCTAGTGTTTTTCAAGTGCAGCCAACAAATGAAATGAACAAAACAAGCAGATGAACAGTAATTACAGTTGTAAGAGGAATTCAATTAGCAGACAATCTAAATACGCAGTAAAATACAGTTGCACAGTTTAAACAAACAGATATGCAGCAAATATTGTTCGAGTTAATCAGAAAGTGCAGAAAACAATTTGAAAATAAGTGCTTATCTTTTGTAGCCTCTGAGCAGGTATTTGGAAAATAGTAGAGCAAGTGCAGAAGGCCTAACTTATTGCAGCTTTGAGCAAACAAGCACAAACCAGTTCAAACAGATACATATTAAAGCAGAAAAACAGGAAACAGCCACAGTTCAAATTATCCAATCAAAATGCCTTAAACATAGCCCTGCAATAGTAACTCTAGTTAGACCAGTCCAAACTGTACCTTCCTCCCACGAGGGCATAGGGGGAGTCTCTCCAGACGAAATATTAACTGGTTTACAAGCTCCAAAGGTCATAAACCGTACTAGATTCATCAAAAAACTGAACCTAGTCTATGCTAGTGTTTTTCAAGTGCAGCAAACAAGTAAACTGAGCAAAACAGGCAGAAGAACAGTAATTACAATTGTAAGAGAAATTAAGTTAGCAGACAATCTAAAAATGCAATAAAGTACAGTTGAACAGTTTAAACAAACAGATATATAGCAAATATGGTTTTAGTTAATCAGAAAGTGCAGAAAACAGTTGAAAATAAGCACTTGTCTTTTGTAGTCTCTCAGCATATATTTGGAAAACTGCAGAGCAAGGGCAGAAGACCTAACTCACTGCAGCTTTGAGCAAACAAGAAAATACAGAAAACATTATATTATTTCAACAAATTGGTAAACAAATAAAAAAATAAGTTATGTACTTACCATAATGTTCCACTGATACAGCCAATTGCAGAACTCGAGGTCTTCAAATAGCTCGAGACCAAGTCCCTTTCCCATGATGCACCTGTGAATTACCTCAGATCTTGTTTGCTGTGTATACTAATACCATATGTCATTGTTACATTTCTAGAGAAAAGGAAGAGAAGGTTTGAGTAACCAGGATGGATCCAGGATCTCGAAAATCTCTCATCCCAGGAGGGGGTAGGAAGGAGGGATGCAAGAATGAAGGTGAGATGAACAACTCACATGGAATGTAATAGTAAGTACATAACTTCTTTATGTGAAGTTGTTCAATCTCGCCATTCATTCTTTACTGATGGGTAGCGTCCTAAGCACCATCAATCCCGGGTGGCTCACAGGAGTATATTTCTCAGGACCGTAGATCCAAAGGAAGCCATGTCCCTGGAAGCCTTGTCAAATTTGTAATGAGTGATAAAGGTATGAGGTTTTGCCCAAGTGACTGCTGCACAAATGTTATCAATGGGAAGTCTGGCAGAAAAGGCAGATGCTGTAGAAACTGCTCTGGTTGAGTGAGCTTTAATCTTGTGTAGCAAAGGCATATTGGCAGCTGAATAGGCAAAGGTGATACAATCAGATAACCATTTAGACAGAGTTGTTTTAGCCACTGGTCTCCCTTTTCCTGGAGTCTGAGAATGAAACAAAAAGCTGGTTTGATTTCCTGGAATCTTTTGTTCTATCCAAATAAAATCTGAGCTGTCTGTGAACATCAAGTTTGTGCAACATATACTCTAAATTGTTAGAATGATTGGGGAAGAAAACTGGCAAATCAATAACTTGGTTGATATTAGCTTCAGTGCAAACTTTGGGCAAGAATGAGGGATTTGCTCTAAGTGAAACTCTGTCAGCATGAAATATCAAATAGGGAGGCTTGATGGATAAAGCCTGAAGCTCTGACACTCTGCGGGCAGAAGTGATAGCTACCAGAAAGATGGTCTTCCAAGACAAAAACTTGAGATCACAAGATGAAGCTGGTTCAAAATGCGGAAGAATTATACGTGAAAGCATAAAATTTAGATTCCATGGAGAATAGGGAGATTTCACAGGTGGCCTAATATAGAAAGTCCCTTTGAGAAATGCTTTGGATAATTTGTGAGACATGATATTCAAACCTTTAAATCCAAGATGAAAACTAGAAATAGCAGCCAAATGAACCCAAACTGTTTCTGCTGCAGCTCCTCTGTTGAAAATCATAGTCAAGAATTCTAATATGGAAGCCATAGGAGCTTGCTAAGGATAAATACTATTTTTAGAGGCCCATATACAAAATTTCTTCCATTTGCCCAGATATAGCTTTCTGGTAGAAGATTTATGAGAGGACAAAAGGATCTGTTTTGTCTCATTAGAAATGTTATGGAACCTGGCTATGATAGGAACTGGAGCAGCCAAGCTGTCAGCTTCAGGGACTGCAAAGAAGGATGAAGGTCCCCCGACGGATGCGTCAGAAGGTCTGGAACTGGGTCCAGGATCCAAGAATCCTCCACAAGCTGAAGTCAAAAGAAGGGGAACCAAATCTGACAAGGTCAGTGAGTGGCTATAAGAATGATGGTCCTTCCCAGGGATTTTGCTTCTGTAGAACTTTGGGAATCAACGGGATTGGTGGAAATACATAGACGAGACCCGGCGGCCAATCGGGTGTGGGTGTGTCCCTAGGGGCTTCTCCCGGAGGGGGAATCAGGGCAAAGTAGCTTTTGCATTTCATGTTCATGTGATTGGCAAAAGGTTGCAGCAAGGCTGGCCCCACCTGCAGAATATCCTGTCCGCAGCTTCTTTCTTGAGGGACTACTCATGGGGAACAAGTTTGCCCTGCTCAGTTTGTCTGCTATCACGTTGGATCTCCCTGGGATATGCATTGCCAACAGAAAGTGCTGGGGGGAAAAAGCCCACTGCCAAACTCTGAGAGCCTCTTGTCAAAGGGGATAAGATCTGATTCCTTGTTTGTTCAAATACCAGACCACCAACATGTTGTCTGTCTGAATTGCAATCATGCCCAGAGGAAGAAAGTCCTGAAAGTACTGCAATGCCAAAAGTACTGCTCTCATCTCTAGAACACTGATATGCAGATGTGTCTCCTGGTCAGTCCATGTGCCTTGGGCAGTCTTTCCCTGAAAATGCCCCCCACCCCACCCTATCAGGGAAGCGTCCATGGTCACATTGGCTGCTGGAGGGGGTAAGCACAAATGGGCATCCTATTCTGACATGAAGTGGATCAACCACCACTGAAGGTCCTTCTAGCAAGAATTTGTGATCATTACAGTTTGATTCACGGCTAGCTCTTGGTAAGACCACTGAGTGAAAAACAGCCATTGAAGAACCTGCATGTGCATCCGAGCTAGTGGTATGATGCTGCTATCATGTCTAATACTTTCATAACTTCCGATACTGGTGCTTTGTCTTTTGATAACAGGATGCTGACATGTTGACCAATGAGAAGGACTCTTTCCATTGGAAGTCTTAGAGTGGTGGTGGTAGTGTCCAACTCTGCACTGATAAAAACAATATGCTGCGATGGCGATAAGGCAGATTTTTCTGAGTTGATTGTAATGCCCAGATGATTGCAGAGTTACAGAGTGGACTCCCTAGCCTGAATGAGTTGATGCCTGGTGGTGGCGGTAAGGAGCCAATCGTCTAGGTATGGAAACACCTGGAATACTAGACACCTCATGTGAGCCGTGACCACTGCCACGCATTTGGTGAACACTCTGTGGGCTATAGTGAGACCAAAGGGCAGGGCTCGAAACTGGTAATGATTGGCTCCCAGCTGGAAGCGCAGGTGATCGCTGGATGGCCTGGCCATTTTTATGTGGTAGTAAGCATCCTTGAGATCTATCAAGCACATCCAATTGTCTTTCCCTAAAAAGGGAAGTATAGACTGAAGCATGACCATCCGAAACTTTTCTTTCTTTACGTATTGGTTCAGTCTGCTGAGGTCCAATATTGGTCTCCAGTCCCCTGTCTTCTTTGGAACCAAAAAGAATCTTGAGGACGTTCTGGATCCTGTTTGGTCTGCTGGGACTGGTTGGATGACTCTTTTTGCTAGCAATGTTTGGACCTCTATAGTTGCCTGTTCCCTGTAACTGGGTGGAACGTCTGGGATTTTTCTTATGATTGGGGGGTGTGGTGAATGGAATGAAATACCCTCTGGAAATGATACTTTGTACACAGCTGTCTTTTGTTATTTTGAGTCAGACGTGGGTACAAAGACAAGCAACCCCCGACTGCCTCCAGAGGAGGACAGTTGGGCCTCCTCTCAGGAGTGCTGGTAGGGCTTCCCAGAGAAGTGATCTTTGTCACCCTGGTGTTGCAGACCTTCTGCCGTGAGGGCGACATCTTTCATTATTACCCCCTCCTCTGCCCCTGGAGGGGGGTTCACCACGTGTGTCCTGAAAGGCTCCTTTGGCTTTTCAGAACCACATTTTTCCTCCCCTTTGACCTTCGAGACAGGGTCAAGTAAGGGTGGAAAAACAGACCCCGATGGCAGACAGAGTCTTTCCGTCCTGTTCACATCTGGTTAAGGTTTCCTTCACTTTAGGCCTGAAAAGGGATGAGCCATCAAAGGGAGTGTTCACAAAGGATGACTTGAAGGGCTCCATGAAGGAACATAAGTGCATCCATGAATGTCTCCTAAGAGCGATTCCTGTACCTGCTGCCCTACTCATTCCATCAGCTGCATAGGCTATGAGATGCATGGATGAGCTGACAATAGAGTTTAGGGTAGCAAGCTGGGCAGCAACTTTGTCAGAGGCCCCGGCAGCTACTGTACCCTGAAGTGCATCTCCCAACTCCTTAAGGAGATCTCTTTGCAACCTAGTGAAATGTGTTAAGTAGTTCATCGAACGTAAAGCAAAGGTCGCTGAACTGAACATGCACTTTCCATATCTATCCATAATCCTGGAGTCTCTGTTAGGAGGATGGATAGATGAGGAAGTCTCAGACATTTCCTTCTTGGTAGCCACCACCACCACCATGCCATCAACCGGAACACCTTTAGTTAAAAATGTTTTGGTAAGTGGGGCAGAAATAAATTTATTAGGCCTCCTAGGGACAGGCTCCATAGTATCCGGAGACTCCCTCGCCCTTCGTGAGACCAGCTGCATCAGCTCATCGAAGGGCGGAGACACCCAAGAGGTGGAGGGCTGAGACCTGAAAGCCTTCAGGAGAACTGACTCATCCTCAGTAGGGCTTTTAGACTGCCAATCACCCCTCTGCCTAAGGATCTCAAGTGTCTCAGCGAAGGAGATATCCTCAAAGGGGGATCATGGTGACCCTTCTGACTCATCTAAGTCAGTGTTCGATGTTCGAGACTCCTGAGGGTAGTCTAGGTGCTTCCTCTTACACAATCTGTTCCTGGGAACCTCATCAGTGGGGGCTTCTGATGAGGTCTCAGAAGAGCAGGGGACACCCATTGGGGCTTCTTGAGGCTCTGGGTCTCTACGCTTAGTGAGGACGTGTGATGCAGAAGCAGACACTGGCACTTCTGGGGAGGAGGAGGGCAGACCCGAGATAGAGAATGTCCTAAGAGACATGACTCTCCTCATGGCATCAAAAGCACCCCTGCTCCAATGTGAAGGAGCCGATGGATCCAAGGAAACCTTCGACACCCCTGGCACTGGAACAGTGGGCTCCGAGCCCGAGCTCATCTGAGCCGATGCTCCGAGAGCCAAGGTCAGAGCTGACAAGTCGGTCCGACTGTCCTCCCCGGACCTGACCAGAGAGTGTCACCTCCTAGAGTCCTCGATAGGCACAGAGGATGTCAGAGTGCATGGAGCCAAAAACACCGGAGCAGGCGTCGGCTCCAAGGGTTCCAGTAACATCAGGTCTGCTTCCTCCAGCTCCAAAGGACCAGTATGGCTCAGAGGAATAGTAATAGTCGGTGCAATAGTCTTCAGCTCTGAAGACATCTGGGTCAAAGCCGATAACATTTTGGCTAATGCCGGTGCCGACAACAGCTTCTGTACCACACGATCCACATCCAGATCTGACAGGCTGATAGATGATTGAGACAACCGTACCAAAGGTGGTACCAACTGAAGAATAGGACTCTTTGGTGATTTGGAAACCGGCTCCAAGACTGGGGACCAGCTCCAAAAGGAAAAGACTGTCGGCTCCGAGGGCAGTGGAGACGAAGTCGATGACTTCTTTGATTTTTTTTTGAGTCTGATGTCGTGGAAGACTTTGAGGACCTACTGCAGCCATCCTGGTCACTCAAAGCTTCCTGAAAAGAAGGCTTCAACAAGCCTCTATCTATCAGTTTCCTTTTCCTTTCCTGTAGGAAGGAATGACAAATGGCACAATTGTCCTGCAAATGCAGAGCCCCTAAACAATATACACAGTTAACGTGGCTGTTTGTGACTCATTAATGAAGTACTGTCTACCTTCTCTGATCCACTCTTAAGGACAGAAATGCATACACAGGTCCCTTCATCCTAAAATCAGCCAACCAAACATATACAATGCATAATAATAAAATATAAATTAAACGGGTAGATTAACATGGTTATTCAGCAGCAACTCGATTTATTTGTAAGTGCTTTCATTCAAATACACTGATTGAACTTCTTCAGACTATCTGTTAATCACATTATACAAATTTAAATAAAGTTCCAACCCAATCATGTGACAACTAAATACACCGCTTAAAGTCATATTCACCATACTACACTTATTACAAATACAGAATGTTCAAATTTCAGTTCAGCAGATAAAGGAAACATTCGATACAATACTGTCACGCACTACCTAAACTAATTAACAAATTTCTAAATACTAGTTATACTAACTTTTTTATCTTAATAAAGCTTTCAATTTTAAAATACATTGAATTGAACTAAAATCATTCCGTCCAGGAAAATTATATGCGTTTATTCTAATCTGCTAAGGCAGATCATTTTCCTCCAATTTCAAATTCCAAAGTCCCCCTCTCTTATCCTGAACCACTTGGTCTATTATTTTAAATTTGTAGAAATGTGTTTTGTTAATGCATTATGCAACTTCGATCTACTAATACTATTCTAATGTTCTTACACATGTTCATGTAATTTATATTCAGTTTTCCCTACATAAAACCCTACACATATCTGACACATTCCAATATATGTTACTCCTTTCGAATTACAATTAAACATGCCATTGTTATTATATTTCTTCCCACTTACTGTAAATACCATCCCAGTATCTATATATCTACAATACGGGCATCCCTATAGTTTTAATTATGGGATTATTTGTAAATTGCAAAATAGCCTTAACATTACTTCCTCATACAATGCATACACTTGCTACAGTACTAATAAAGTTCAACTTTTCTTTCTGAAAAAAGTTACTGATCCCAAAGAATTTCCAGTTACTCTGTTAGACTTGAATGCAGAGACCCCAATATCTGGAAGGAATGTAAAACTATCACTTCACCACTTTAATAGCTGTGATGTCTGAATGGTAGAAAATTGGAAAAAAATGAAACCACCACCATTCTCAGTTCACTCTCTAAATTCCTAGAAAAATGTTATCCATCATCAGCTCTAACTACCTCTAGGTCATGACGTTCCTCCACAAAAAATGGTTTTAGAATGTGTAAATCTCACACAGACAATTTGAACACCCAGGTAGAAGCAACTACATCTGCCATTGGTCACATGGTCATTTCAAACCACCTGAGGAGTTGCAGCAACAAAGGACTGACTTTTATTCCATTGACCTTAGAATATTTGTGAGAGCAGTAGCTCTCAAATTACATTCTGGCAACAAGCCCTCAGCGATATGTGTAACTAATTATTCAACTAGTTTTAAAATGAAAAGCACTTTTCACCACCCCTACCTGCATATTGAATGTTTTTAAAGGTTTATATGATTATTTTCTAATGGTAAGAAAAAGTGTTTTTATTTTTAATTTGAGTAGCAGAGAGAGCTCTTTAGATCTTTGTTTTTAAGCCAGCGGATAAAGGGGGAGGATTCGTTCTGTTTAACACAGAAGAATATGATGAACTTATGCTTCTTATGCTAAGTGATAGACAGACTTACCTTGAAATTTCAAAAGAAACTACAATATTTGCAAGGGTAAGATAAGGAACTTTATGATTATTTTTATAGACAACATCCTAGGATACCAGTGATCGAGACCTATAGTCTCGGGTGAGTTTTGATTACTGAGAATATATCTAATTTCCTTGAGAAGCGTTGAGACCACTATCTTAAAGATACATACCAACTTCTAGAATAACAACTAGGAGAGACATTATCTAAAGATCTACATTTGTTAATAACACTGGATGTTCGGAATCTCTTCACTTCTATTCCGAATGAATATGGTATCCAAGCAATTAGAGAACTTATTCAGTCTAGAGGGGAGTTTAGTAGAAACAAACAGATACTTATTTGCCAACTACTTGATTTAGTATTGTCTTATAATGTTTTCTCATATGGTCAATGGGAACAAGATTTTTTGTTTAAACATGCATTATTTAAGAAAGTAATACTACAAAAAAAGGTTGTGGGCCGATCCCTTATTGTTTGGAGGGTATTGAAAGAGGAGTTCATTTTATTTTACACTTTCTTGAAAGCATGACTTTTTTTGAGGTTTTTGAATGGAAGCCTCACAGCAACAAAGTAAAAATCTTAAATGTAAACCTGAGTATTAAAAGCAGGCACTTTTTAGCTAGTCTTTATAGAAAAGCGAATAAACAGATTATGTAGAGATGATGATGTGAAACTGAAAGAAGTGGAACATATGGAAAAACTTTTATGAGAGGGTTATAATAAAAAGATGGTATTAGAGATGAAGTCTTTAAACCCCTTTCCCATGAGGTGGTTAATATGAACAAGAAAGAAAGTTTCAGTAAGCATAGCTATGGAAGTTTTAATATGGGAGCAGCAAAAAATGAGACTATAAAAGTTAGACATCATCCAAAACAACTGGAAAATGTTGGCAATAGATGATAAGACCATTAAAATTGTAGGCAACTATCCTAGATTTGCCTACAGGAATAACAGGAATCTAAAAAGGCTGCTACGCTCTAATCCTAGAACGAATGACAGCCTTATATTACCAATGAACAGATTTTCGTGCATCCAGTGTTGAAATACATGTTCACCCCTAGTTTTGAGGCAACATGTGAAACAGAGAGCCTCATATATTTAGCAACCTGTGACACTTGTCCAGTGTTCTTATAACCATATATATGATATAAAATGTAAAAATGCGTTGAACGCTCTAACAAAGCATGTTATGGATTATAATGATCACCAATGTAAATTTAGAGTCTTAGAGAAAGTGGATAGCGATTGTAGAGGGGGAGACCATGTGAATTTATTGGAAAACAGGGAATTACAATGGTTCTTTAAGCTTAGAGCACATGTATATCCAGGTATCAATCAATATGTTTCAATTAAACCCATACTCAGAAAAAGGAGATAGTGTCTATAATATTTTTTCATGTTTAAAATACAAAAATAAAAATAAAAATAATACAATAACACAATATAATATAGGTGGGATTGAGAGTTGTCTCCCACAGAATATTAATTAATAGAATGTAGCTGAGTTTCATTCAATAATCAAAACATCCATATTTATACCCATATTTAAAAAGTCTATATGTTTTATATGAATTTGACTATTTTATTTTAAATATATATATATATATATATATAATGTTTCTTAATCATAGTTATTGATTGTCATTATTTATAGAATGCTTTTTATTATTACTATGTAACGTATGTTTAATCAGATATATATGTGTATATACATGTATATATATATATATATATATATATATATATATATATATATATACATATGTACTTTTTATGTATATGAATATGTACAGTTGCATGACATATAAATAATGTCTAAAGACAAGTTTAGTTGCATGTTTTATAGTGTTTTAATTTTGAATGAGCGATAGATTAGCTCCAGCAAATGTCTATTCTGGTAGCTAGTAATC
The DNA here is from genome assembly GCF_019279795.1 of Protopterus annectens. Lineage (NCBI taxonomy): Eukaryota > Metazoa > Chordata > Ceratodontiformes > Protopteridae > Protopterus > Protopterus annectens. Next base: position 277,244,708 of record NC_056743.1, read on the forward strand.
TGACTGCTATCAGTTTAACCAACTCAATCGATTAATTAATTTATCTGAATCATCTGGTTAATGAGTTAATTGAATTAAGAATGAGTATTTAAAGACTTGCTTAGAGCATAAGAAATTAGATCTGAGGAAGCGTACATTGTGTACGTGAAAGCGCTCATCTATCCTGTGTTCTGTGTTCTGGAATAAAGATTTTACATCTTTGGAATCTATTTGTTACATTTGTTCACTCGGATTGCCTTGGTATTGAAACGGATTTGAAAAGTTTGACCATCTTTGTGCTGAGTCCACCTGTTTAGCTTCTTTATTCAGTGGTTCTTTTGTAACCGGTGGATTTGTTTGAGTAGTAGGTGCTTTTCTACAACTATTCTAATGTTCTTACACATGTTCATGTAATTTATATTCAGTTTTCCCTACATAAAACCCTGCACATCTGACACATTCCAATATATGTTACTCCTTTCGAATTACAATTAAACATGCCATTGTTATTATATTTCTTCCCACTTACTGTAAATACCATCCCAGTATCTATATATCTACAATACGGGCATCCCTATAGTTTTAATTATGGGATTATTTGTAAATTGCAAAATAGCCTTAAAATTACTTCCTCATACAATGCATACACTTGCTACAGTACTAAAAAAGTTCACCTTTTCTTTCTGAAAAAAGTTACTGATCCCAAGGAATTTCCAGTTACTCTGCTAGATTTGAATGCAGAGACCCCAATATCTGGAAGGAATGTAAAACTATCACTTCACCACTTTAATAGCTGTGATGTCTGAATGGTAGAAAATTGGAAAAAAAATGAAACCACCACCATTCTCAGTTCACTCTAAATTCCTAGAAAAATGTTATCCATCATCAGCTCTCTAACTACCTCTAGATCATGACGTTCCTCCACAAAAAATGGTTTTAGAATGTTTAAATTAAGTTTTAAACTGAAAAATGAAAAGTATACACCCATTTAAAATTACAGCAAAGTGACATAGTCAATAAAACACATACTCTTAGCTTAGAAAGTACTTTCCCTACACAGGGATGTAAATTTAAATATTAAAAATAACACGTGAAATGATTTTCACCAAAGGTAACATCTCTGCCCACCAATGGAACAGCACAACCCAACAGGCGGTCCTGTATATTATGTGCAGGAGCGCTCTCTTCAACAGCAGCAAAGCTCTGAAGGGCTTGACATCTAAACCTTTTGTTTTAGTCAGCTCAGCTCAAGACGACTAACAGTTTTGGAAGCTGGACCGCTGTGTTATATACTATGCAGCATATAACCCATACAGCTTAGGCTACTGCATCAGCGATCGATATGAAGAACATCTTTGTTGCAGATTAATCCTAGACATCTATCTCAGCTTTCAGGAAAGCTTACTATGCATTGAATATACAGAGATTAATGGGAAAAGACATTAAGCTGGCAAACTTCAAAATAAATTGTTGACAGCATCTCTTCTCTGCACACTGCAGCCCCACCTACAAAGAAATACCTCTTCTCAGCAAACTTAAGAGGGAAACTGTTAGTGTTACTCCACAAAATGAACTAGTTAATACTTGAAAGCAACTTTTTTTTTTTTTATCCACACAGCAATTATAGCATGAACAGCATTAAATTCTGAATGTTCTTTTAAAAAATGAAGCAACAGAGCTCATATATTTATGTCAAAGGGAAAATTTAAAAATGAGTATCACTGTGCAATTTGCTAATTGACATGATCAGGTATTTTGTTAAAAATATATCATTTCACAGAGAGTGACTAAACATGCATCTAAACTAAATGTGTTTGTTTACCTGTGCACCTAGCTATATTACCTCTATACTGTGAAACTAGGTATATGAAAAAAAAAAACACCTGATTTCATTCATAAAAGTACTTTGCACAGTAATATGCATTTTTGAATATCCTTACCTGTATCAAACATCTAATCTACGGTAAGTAATTCAAATGCAATTACAGGAGTGGATTTACCAGCTACACAGCGCAACATAGTAAAGGCAATTTGCTCCTGTTTGCAAAGCACAGACTAAATAAGCATAATTCATGTATTAATAGTGTGCAACACTAGCAAACTAACTGGAAAACACAATTATCGTAGTAGCTAACTTAATATAGCCTGTGCATGTAAGGCTGATGGAGAATAAGGCTCTAAATTCCCAAGCTTATAGGATGATGTGGCTAAAATATTATGCCAAATGCATTAGGTATTTGTTTACCATAAAAGTACAAAATCCAAGGCAAGATAAAGCACAAACCAACACACTGGAAGGCAATGCACAGCACACAGTAGAGTAGCAATAAAATAGCATTCTTACTCAACCATTTTAGCACTTTCGTTCTTGGTTGTATGGACGACTTCAGACTACAGCTTACATAACGCACTTGTTTTAAATATATTGCAAACCCCTCCAGTTTTTTAAATGATCAATTAACAAAAATATATTTGGACTTGACCAAGATACCATGTCCATTGTTGGACAAGCCCCTATTATAGTGGAGAAAAGAGATGCGTGTTTTAAGATGCTACTCAAGCATGGTAAGTGCACTAATAACAATGGACAAATAAGCAGAAGTGGACACTGTTCACATTCGCACCCATTCATTCAAGTTTACAGCAATAGATCATGTATACTTAGGACAGACGGGGGAACCAAAGATAGACTTTATAGAATTTCAAGAACTTAAATGGCAGCTAAAAACAAATGCCACTACAAGTCCCAGTCTCAATGAAACAGCATCTATCAGTGGTTTATTAAAATTAAAAGCTGCTTTTTTCTGTAATCTCTATGTCCACATTATTTTATTATACGAGTATAAAGTTTGTATATTATACAGCAACAGGAGTATTTATCCATGTGTTTTTAAACCATACCATTGTATTAAACTATATATTTTAAGTTACCATTAGTAAGTTAATTTATTTATTTGCTTATTTAAAGCTAAATTTTTACAAGTGAATTTTTTAACATTTTGTTCATTAGTAATCTAGTATATGTGTTCATCATCTTCTTTCGGCTGTTCCCATTAGGGGTCGCCACAGCGAATCATCTGTTTCCATTTCTTCCTGTCCTCTGCATCATGCTCTTTCACACCAACCACCTGCATGTCCTCTCTCACCACATCCATAAACCTTTTCTTTTAATCTAGTATATGTGTTATTTCACTGAATTTTTTAAAGCTGTAATTAACAAATGTTTTTCAGCACAAGCTGCATTTTTAAATTATTTTTGTTAATTGATCAATTAAAAAATGGGAGGGGGTTGCAGTGTATTTAAACCAAGTGCATTATGTAATCTGCATTCTGATGAAGTCCATACTACCGAGGACGAAAGTAATAAATAGTTGAGTAATAATGCGATTTTACTGCTATTCTTCTGTATCCTGTGCGTTTCCTTCCAGTGTGTTGGTTTGTGGTTTACCTTAAAATTACCTTAACAACTGCTTCTAGACTCAGAGTAGAATCTAAATACAGAAGAGCAGAGAAGTACTGACCATTTGAATGCAACAGTTGTATAGCACAAGTAAGCAGGTCATGTTCAGCATGCAAAATAATGCTAGGAATAACAAAAACTTCTTCATGCCATTCATTTTCTCAGGCCTTCTTTATTTAAGGTCATAGATAATCCAGAGCCAATAAAAACAATCAAGCAAGGGGCATAACAAGAAAACATTTCCTAGGTGGGATGTCAGTCCATTATTTATCCTGGAATACATGCATTTGAGTGAACGGCAGATGGCCAATCGGAAATTGTTCAACTGCAGGTCAGTGAATTTGCATAAGTGTGAACACAGTGTTAACAAAACACAAAATATCCCCCCCCCCTTTTTGACCCATGGTAGCACTTGTTTAGGTGGTAAAGTGGTCGGAAATGTCGAATTTGGAATTCTGTATGACATTTTGATCATTCGACACCTGGAGATTCGACATTTAGGTTTGGGGAAACCACATTTCAACTATCGTCAGTGGCTCAGCAGGTAGCATATTTGCTTTTGATACTGGACAGCTGTAGGTTCTATTCCTACTTTAGACAACTGAATTAATTTTTAAATTGCTGACACTAACGTGCAGCATCGAGACAGGGGATTCAAACCTGAAACTGCTGTCCTCTGGATCAGATGTAAAACTGAGGTCCCATCTGCTTCAGTTGGTGGCCGCTCGAGTGGGTGTAAAAAAATCCCATGGTACATATCAAAAAGAGAAGGAGAAGTCCCCTGATGCCTTGTCCAAATCTCACTTAGTAGTATAAATACCTCTTCTGTCTCCCCTGAAAAGAAGCTACTAACCTAGCAGGACTATCCCAGTCAGCAAAGGATAGAAAAATAAATATATATAATAAAAAAAATAAAAGAAGTTCAGATAATCAGAAGTATGTGTTACAGGGAGTGGCCAGCTATCATAAATAAAATGCACATTGCAACCTGACAATATTAAAGAAAATTATTTTTCCACTTTTTCCAACATTTCAGAGGAGTATATCTATTGTAATTTACAGTAAAATACATACTGTGTGAGCGCAGGACAAGAACTGCACTTTAATAACTGTTACCTGATTTTAGCTATGCTATGGCATTTCCTCTCAAAAGAATGATCATATTAAGTAATTTTTCTCTTAAAGACATTTTATTTCTTGATGCCATGCTATACATTTTTTTAAATACTGAGAAATTGCCCTGAAAATATGTTCTTTTGCATTTGTCTGTATTATCTACACCAGTCTTATTGCTATATCTAGTGTGAAAAAATAGGAGTATAAAATCAAAATAAGAAAAAAAAGGGTTAGCTCTTTTTGGATGTTGTGATATTTAACAATAGTGTAGAGGAAATACTTTTCTTTGAATGTCACTTTAGGGATTTTATACTTGGCAATTTATTTCTTTAGGATATCTGGTCTAATATCAGGTAGCAATAATGTTTTTTTTGAAAGACAGATTTATTGAAGATACATTCAACAAATATCCCTGTGCAATTTAAAGTAAAAAAAGAGTGAAATTTAGGAAATCATACTTTTAGCATACCTGTGGCAGTCTCAGAAGTTGTTACAAAATTTAGTGGATTCAAGGGACTGAGACTCATTAATGTGTTTTGTGGGAGAGAGATGAGGGCCTGTCTTCTACCTACCAAATTGTTAAGTGTGTGTGTGTGTGTGTGTGTCTGTGCGTGTGTGTTTTGTAAAAATGATACTAAAGCTGAGCTTGTCAGACATGTTTAACATGCTAACATGCAGCGTTATCAATTACATTAACATTATGTTACTATACCTATTTTAGTAACAGAAATATATAGAGAGAGAGAGTCCTGTGACTGTTACAAGTGTTGTTTTCCATTTATTGTGGTTTAAAAAGTACAGCTGTGTACACTTACCATAAATGTAGATGCTCGAGTGTATTCACTGTTGCAGTCATTACATTTGGGTTATCTGCTCGCAGGTAGCCCTCAGTTGGCCTGATTAACAAAGTCTTGGATCCTGCGTTGGTTGCTGTCCCTTCTTCCATGACGTCAGGTCGTCAGGGATATAAAGCATGCAGCCGATGCCATTACATCAGTTTTTCTTGCCCCAGATGTCAGGTGCTCCCCTTATGGGGAGCAACTAAATATAAAAGTACAATGATATACCTCCAACAAAAAAGCAAATACACCAAAAAGGCTATTAAGCATAGTAAAGGAAAGTAGAGGTATAGCCAAAAGAAGTTAGGGGGCTGGAGGGAGGGTAACCAGGACTGCAACAGTGAATACACTCGAACATCTACATTTATGGTAAGTACACATCTGTACTATCATCCAGGTATGGGTATATTTGAATATTTCTTTGCCTGCAAAATGCAATAACTGGAGCTAAGCACTTCATGAATACCCTGGGCACAGTAGATAAGCCAAAGGGCAATGCAGAGAACGGAAAGTGTGTGTAGCCTGCTTTGAAGCGTAGGTATCTTCTGCAAGATTCCCAGATTGGGATGTGCATGTATGCTTCTTTTAAATCTAGTGTTGCCAATCAGGCATCTTTGCCTAGCATAGGAAGTAACTGGTGAAGAGTCACCATCTTGAATTTTGGAATCTCCATAAAGGTGTTTAGAGTAGACAGGTCCAGGATAGGATGCCATGAATTGTCTTTTCTGGGTACCAGGAAAAGTCTTGAGTAGAAACCTTGTCCCTTTTCCTCTTCTGGTACCAGTTGAATAGCCCCCATGCCAAAATTTGTCCAACTGGTAGTTTTGGGGAGAGGCAAACAGGTCTATATCTGGGCTCCCCCATTTGCTTGTCAACATGTTGAAAATCCTTGTTTCCAGGATCTATGAGGTTTCTGCTTAGTCTGTCTGCCAGTGTATTTAATTTTTCTGACAGGAATTGAGCTTGTAGGTGCCCTTTTGGGCCTCTACTCACTGATTTGGGGGGTAGGTCCGGCCACCCGCTTGGTGTTGGTAACGTGTGGAAGTGAAATCTGTATCCCTGGGACACTATATTTAAAACCCATTTGTCATGGGTAATGAGTTCCCAGTTCTTTATATGAAGAGCAATCTTTCCCCCCAAAGGGGCAGTTAGTTGATAAGTGCTTGGAAATTTAAAAGGAAGTCATTGAGACAGTTTACCATAGTGGGAGTCTTATTACTCCCAGATTTGGAAGTGGAGGCCCCCCACTGCTTAGTGCTGTGTGTCCCCTGGGACTGAAACCTGGGATTTTTGCTGTGTCTGGGTTTGGCTTGAGAAGACCTGGAAGGGGCTGGAAAGGACCAATTCTTAGAGGGCCGGTGCCTACTAAATCTAGGAGGCTGAACTTGTAAGAAATCTTTTAACAGTTTGCATAGATTTAGCTTTATCTTCCATCTTTTTAAGAAATTCCTTAGCCTTGTTGCCAAAACGGTGGTCCTGATTTAAGGGAACATCTAACAATTTAGCTTTAACATGATCAGGCAAAGATTGTTCCTTAAGCCAAGCATACCTTCTGAGCACAGACCCAGTAACAGCGGCCCATGCAAGAGGCCTTTAATGAATCAAAACTACATTGCAAAGTATGTTTTCCAACTTGTTCAGCAGAATGCATTAAATCCTGTAACTCTTTATTTTCCACACAGTCAGGAATTAACATCATTTCCTGTTTAAGCAATCCAATAACATGTTCCTGATACTTTAACATATGAAACTGGCAGTTTAAAGACCTAATGGCCAAGGCTGCAGAAGTGTACACCTTCTTACCCCATCTATCCAGCGCTCTGGAGTCTCTATCTGAAGGGGTAGGATTTTTAGCAGTAGAAGCCTTAATGCTCTTGGGCCCCTGTGAAATAGTCTCTGGATCTGCAATAGGATTTTTAAAAAGGAACTTGTGTGACTCAGGGACCCTGTAGTATCTGTCTGGTTTTCTGGAAGCAGGAGGCAAGGAATCAGGGACCAAATTAGATTCTGAAAAAGCATCATCAACAATGTCTAGTACAGGAGGAATAGCTAAAGGCCTATGCTGAGGTAGGAGTAAGAAATCCCTAAGCCTCTTTTTTGAATCAGAAAAATCCTGGCATTCCCAGTGGAAATGCTCCCTTAGAGTATGGAAGGTTTCCACAAAAGAAAAATCCTCTGGAGGGGAAGTAGAGGGAATGGAGTCCTCTGCATCAGAATCCTCATAAGTAGATAAGGGCAAATCCAGATCATCGGAAGAATCAGAAAAAACAGAGTCCCGGTCAGAAGATTTATAAACCACTTCAGTCCTAGGACTCTTAGAAAGGGGGGGGGTGGCTACCCCTGATTAAAGAAACCACTTCAGTCCTAGGCCTCTTAGAAGGGGGGGGGTTGGCTACCCCTGATTAAAGTTATTAGATCTTCAGCCATTCTTATAATTTGTTTTTTGGGCATAGAGGCCTGAGTATGTGGCCTGGGCGTAGGTTTTTTAGGCATGGTTCGAGATTTAGGCCTAAGAGGAGAAGGAGGCGTTGGTTTAATATGCAAGTCTGTAGGACCGAATACACCCTCAGAAGCCAATGCCTGCACAGCGGCTCCGGCCCCATCCAAGGTAGAGACATCTGTGGGTTCCATAGTTGAAGCATCTCGTGGCATACCCGACTCCAAATGAGTCTCAGTAGAGGCCTGCGAATCAGAAGTAGCAGGTATCAGGGCCTGTGAAAGCACCTCACTGAGTACCGTCGAACTGGCGACTGGCTTAGGAGAAGCGTCATCAGCAGTTTTGGACCTCGGCGGCCTGCCTCTGTCTTTATCTTTGCGTTTTTTCAGAACCCCGGCAGTTGGATGGCTAACCAATGACATTTCTGGATAATTAAACCCAGAACCGAAATATTTAGAGGCAAAAATGTACCGACGATGGATAGTGCGCTGATAAAATAAAGCACAAAACCGACAGCAAGATATGTCATGGTCAGGGCCTAGGCAAGGATTACAGTATGAATGAAAATCTTTATGAGGTATTTGCTTTCCACAAGTAATGCAATTATTAACTTTTACTGACATCGGTAAGGAGCAAGAAAAAGTTTCCCCAATGGGGTACTTAGCTTTAGTTGAAGACTTCGGTTCTAAAACTCGAAAATGAAAATTTCAGGAGTTGGCCGACCGGCACTTGCAAACTGCTTCTGCTTCAGACACTGCACGACAAGAAAGAATGATGTAATGGCATCAGCTGTATGCTTTATACCCCTGATGACCTGACGTCATGGAAGAAGGGACAGCAACCGATGCAGGACCCAAGACTTTGTTAATCAGGCCGACTGAGGGATACCTGCGAGCAGATAACCCAAATTTAATGACTGCAACAGTGAAACACAAAGAACATCTGAATTACTGTGTGACTCTCTAGTCTGCACTGTACTGCTGGACTTTACTGCCTTCCATTGTATAAATCAAATTTCGATTCTCTGCACTAGCACTTTACAAAGACAGCACAAGTAATTTAATGTTGTAATGACAGAAAATACTTATCTTTCTTTCACAGCGTCATACTGCAGTGACATAAGCCTGTTTTTTACAATGACATAATTAGTAGAATTTCCATTCTAGAATATTTTACAGAGCAAGTGAGGGTCACAAATTAATTTGCAGTGCAGTTCTGATGACATAATACATTTTTCTTGGGTGGTACTAGCACAGATGATAAAATTTAATTCACAGTTTTGAGAGAAGAAAAATAAGCAAGTATATGAATAAAGGAATACATAAATGCAACCTAAACAGAGCAGAACCCTGACCTCCCCCCACGAAAAAAAAAGTGCTGCCATAGTGTTCACACCACCACAGTGGCTCACTGGTAAGATCTGCATCTCACACTTCTAGATCCTAGTGCTCAGTTTTGATTTCTGATCACTATCTGTTAGGAATCAGTACATTCTCCCCATGCTCAAATGGATTTACTTGGGGTATTCAACTTTCTTCTCACCCACCAACAACATGCTCAGACTTGTGGCTCAGGTCATGACAGAAAAAGGTCCATAAGCCAACCTGCTTAGCAGATCAACAAATGCTAAGCAAATAAACACACAAACAGCAGGATATGCATCTCCAATAGTACTAGCTTGCAAAGAGGAAGAAACTGAAAATTATCCCCTATCAGAGACGTTGAGGCAGGTTTGTGCTAATAACTCTGGTGCAAAAAGGAATGACTGACCCAGCTGATATTAAACTTTTGGGTTATAAATAACTCAAGGACGGTATCGGTATTCTCGCATCAGAAAAAGTACAGTTTTGTACCTACCATAAATGTAGATGTTCGAAGATCCACATTGCTGCAGTCCTTACACTTGGGTAGTCCGCTGTCCTCGGTCGGCCCGAATATCAAAGTATAAGGCTGACGTCGGTCAAGGCGCATTAGACTGACATCAGGACGTCAGGGTACAAATGCGCATGACCGACGTCATATCCTCAGTCTTTTCTTGCCCCAGATGTCAGAAGACCCTAAAAAGAAAGGTCAAAACCAAAAGACAGCAAACAACCAACCAACCACCCTAGCACTAATAATATGTACAATGTATACAATATATACAATAATTACAATTTTATTTATTTTATTTTATTTATTTTACATTTGTTAACCGGGCTAGTCTGACTGGATATATTTCCATTTTCAGCAAAGGCCCGGGGAGAAAAGCTCCACATATGGACATAAGAGATTTATAATGAGTACAAATAACAAGTTACAAATAACAATTTACAGACTTGTAACACTTCAACCAATGCATCTTGATTACAAAAGACGGCAACTGGAAGATTTCAAGATAAAACTAAGATACATTATATTAAACATCAATACAACTTCTAGAACCTGAGAAATAATAAGAGAGACCAGGGAAAAGAACTAAAACATTGAAACCTAAAACTAGATTACAAAGGATTACTCTACCTAAACTATCTAAATACTATCATCTTTAGCATAATTACATATTGTAGCATGAGAAGAGAGAGTAAAGGGACAGGAGTTAGCAGAAAAAAAAAAAAAAAAAGCAGTAGAAGGGCAGTGTAGAGTTGATAAAGATATAAGCTTCCTGGGAATAGGGTCAGAGACACAAGGAATAGGATTTGGGAGGAGAAGGAGGCAAGGTAGTGAATGGCCAGTTAAGGGGGGGAGGGGAAGGGGCGTAAGAAAAGGGAGAGAAGAGAGTGGTAGGTAAGGAATTAACATTTAATCAGGATTTGAACAGGGACACATCCAGTGGCTTTTCAGGTAGATTCTCCAGACAATCCAACCCACACAACCGCCTCTAACTACAGAGGGGAAGGAGGGAGGGTAAATTGGACTGCAGCAATGTGGATCTTCGAACATCTACATTTATGGTAGGTACAAAACTGTACTATGTTCTTCATCTCACATTGCTGCAGTCCTTACACTTGGGTAGAATCCCAAAGCAGAGGTAAGGGAGGATGGCAAAACTATAAAGAAGCAGGAGCTGCCAAAATGCTCTGTAAAATAGCAGTGGCAAAACCAGCCCTAGATTTAGAGTAAAGTGGAAGGTGGTAATGCTTAGAGAAAGTATGTACTGAACTCCAAGTAGCTGCCTCCAAAATATCCTTAGTTGCCACCCCCCTTAAAAAAGCTGTTGAAGTGGCAGTAGCCTTAGTGGAATGAGGCCTAATCCCAGCTGGAATCTCTTTGCCATGATGGGAATAACAAAAAGCAATGCAAAACCCAATCCACTTAGAAATAGTTTGTTTTGACACAGGCTTACCCTGAGAACTCAAAGCAAAAGAAACAAATAACTGCTGAGACTGCCTGAACACCTTAGTCCTGCTTAAATAATAACGCAACTGCCTGTGTACATCTAAAGTGTGCAGAATCTTTTCCCCTTTATTTTGGGGATTTGCATAAAAAGTAGGCAAATGAATAGTTTGATTTAAAGCCACACTAGAAACCACTTTAGGTATAAAGGAAGGATTAGTACGCAAAGATACCCTATCCTTATGGAAAATTAAGAAAGGCTCAACCGCCATAAGGGCCTGCAATTCAGAAACCCTTCTTGCAGAGGTAATGGCCAACAAAAAAGCAGTTTTCCATGATAAATATTTCAACTCTGTAGTAGCTGCAGGCTCAAAAGGTTGTAGAGTGAGTTTCTCCAACACAAAATTGAGATCCCAAGCAGGAGTAGGAGCTCTACGTGGGGGTCTTATATTCTTTGCCCCTCTAAGAAATTGCTTGAACAAAGGATGAGAAAACAATGGTGGAACACAGTCATAGTGAGCTGAAATTGCTGCAGCATGAACCTTAATAGAAGAGAAGGACAGACCCTTGTCCAATAACTCAGTAAGATATTGAAGAGCCACACTTAAATTAGGCTCAGAAACATCAAAATCCTTTGCTGCACTCCAAAATAAAAATCTCTTCCATTTATCTGCGTACACTTTCCTGGTACTAGGCCTTCTAGCTTCCAAAATAACATTCAAAACTTGCTGTGGAAGTTGAGACCCTCTATGGTTCAAAACAGAATATGCCAGGCTGTTAGGTGTAGAGAGTGAAGCTTGACATTGAGTAAATGACTGTCCTCCTGAGACAACAGGTGTGGAATCGAAGGTAAAGGCCATGGAGGCTGCCATACCAGACTTCTCAGTAATGGGTACCAGTGCTGTCGAGGCCAATCTGGAGCTATTAAAATCATCCTTGGCTTGTCCTGTCTGACCTTTAGAAGTACCTTTGGGAGGAGAGGCAGAGGTGGAAAGGCATACACATGAAGATTTCTCCAATTGAAAGAAAGAGCATCCACTTTCCAAGCTGTGGGATGAAACCTTTTCGTGCAAAACTTTGGCAGCTGGTGGTTTAGTGGAGAAGCGAACAGATCTATGTCTGGAGTTCCCCATGACACTGTCAATGTCTGAAATACATGAGGATCCAATTTCCACTCGTGGGGATCCATAATTCGTCTGCTCAACACATCTGCTAAGGAGTTCTGTGCTCCCGGCAGAAACCTTGCCTGAAGATTGAGCTGTAAACTGAGAGCAGTCTCCCACAAAAACATTGCTTGCCTGCATAGAGGATAGGAATGTGTTCCCCCTTGCTTGTTGATGTACCACATGACAGTTGTGTTGTCTGTTAGAATCAACACCTGCCCTGGAAGAAGTAGATCCTTGAAAGCTATTAATGCAAATTGGACTGCTAACATCTCTTTCAAGTTGATATGTAGATGTTGTAGTCTGGCAGGCCACTTGTCTTGTATCCACTTTCCATTCAGATGAGCTCCCCAAGCTTTGTCTGAGGCATCTGTCGTTAGAATCTGACTCGCCTCTGGCCGGGTCACAGAGAGTCCCTTGTTTAGGTGACATTCCTGAGCCCACCACAAAAATTCCTTTCGAATGCAAGGTATTATTTGAATGACAGTGTCCAGATCCTGGCAGTGCTGTGTCCATACATTCTTGAGACACCATTGCAACTTCCTCATATGCAGTTTGGCATTGGGAAGCACCAGAATACAAGATGCCATGAACCCCAAGGCTTGAAGGACTGTCCTTGCAGTCAGACTGGACTGATGAGACAATTGATGAAAGTAAAGGGAAAGATTCTTTTGTTTGTCCGGGGTCAAAAAGGCCATCTGGGATGCTGTATTCAGTCTTACACCCAGAAAGCACATGTCCTGAGAGGGTACTAGACTGGACTTTATTTCGTTCACAGAATACCCCAGGCATCTTAGCACTGCTATCACATATTCCAGATGATGAAGAAGCTCGTCCCTTCCTTGAGCCAGAATCAGGCAATCATCCAAATAAGGATAGATTTGTATTCCTTTTAGCCTGAAGAAAGCTATCACTGGAGCCAGAACTTTCGTGAACACTCTGGGCGCAGTAGATAAGCCAAAGGGCAATGCAGAGAACTGATAATGAGAAGTCCCAGCCCGAAAACGCAGATACTTCCTGCAACTCAGTCTGATAGGAACATGAAGGTAAGCCTCCTTGAGATCCAAGGTTACCATCCAATGATCTTTGCCCAGCAGAGGTAAAAGCTGTTGTAACGTCAACATTTTGAACTTGGGAATGTCCAGATAAGTGTTGAGGATAGATAAATCCAAAATTGGTCTCCACGTGTTCCCCTTCTTTGGTACTAGGAACAGGCGAGAATAAAATCCTAGGCCCACTTCTGGCATAGGGACCGGCTGTATGGCCCCTATTTGAAGTAACTGAGAAATTTGTTTGCGAGCCTCTATTCTTTGTTGAGGAGGAATGTCTGGCATGCCTTTGAAAGGAGGCAAGGTATGGAAATAAAACCTGTAACCGTGGTATATAATGTCCAATACCCATCTGTCTTGGGTAAGTAAACTCCAATTTTCCTTGAAAAGCGCCAACCTTCCTCCCAAAGGTGCTGCCAGACGAGAAGGCTCTGGCAGCTGAAAAGGTAGGTCATTGGGTCTGTTTACGAAAGGACTGACCCCTGCCCTCACCCGAAGACTGTGCAGGTGAACTCCTGTTCTAGGCCTGAAAGAGCCCTGAGCTCTGCCCCTACCACGTCTAGATCTACCCCTAGACTGGGAATCATAAGAAGGATACGTCCACCCTTTGGTAGGCCAATTCCTACTAAACTTCGGAGGCTGAACCTGCAAAAATTCCTTAACAGTCTGCATAGACTTAGCCTTGTCTTCCATTTTCTTCAAGACTGCCTCAACAGGCGAACCAAACAACACATCAGATTGTAAAGGAGCATCTAAAATCCTTGACTTAACATGGTCAGATAAATTCTGATCCCTTAGCCAGGCATGCCTGCGAAGAACTGAGCCAGTGGCAGCCACCCTAGACGAGGCCTGTACAGCATCAAAACCACATTGCAAAGAATGCTTACCCACCTGCTCAGAAACATGTACTAAATCTTGTAACTCTTTACACTCAATACCTTCCGCCAGAGCATCTACCTTAGACTTCAATTGAGAAAGTAGATAGTTTTGGTATTTCAACATGTGAAACTGGCAATTCAAAGCCCTCATAGCTAGAGTGGAGGAAGTATAGACTTTCTTTCCCCATCTATCCAAAGCCCTGGCCTCTTTATCTGGAGGAACCGGATTTTTAACAACAGAAGCCTTAACACCCTTAGGCCCCTGACTAACAGTTTCTGGGTCTGCCCTAGGACTCTTAAACAGATACTTATGAGCTTCAGGCACCCTGTAATACCTATCCGGTTTAACAGGAGCAGGAGGCAAAGAATCAGGATTAAGAGAGGCCTCTGCAAACACATCTTCCACAACATCCAGAACAGGAGGTATAGCCAAAGGCCTATGCTGGGGTAAAAGCAAAAATTCTCTAAGCCTTTTCCTGGAATCAGAAAAATCCTGACCTTCCCACTTAAAGTGCTCCCTCATGGAATGAAGAGTCTCTGAAAAAGAAAAATCCTCAGGAGGAGAAGCAGAAGGAGTAGAATCATCCACATCAGAATCAGAATAAGGAGAATACTCCTGTAAGTCTTCAGCCGAAGACTCAGACACATCCGAAGCCTGCTCATAACCCCCCAACTCTGGTTCCACTCTAGGCTTCTTATCAGGAGGGGGCATAGAACCTCTAATCAAGGTAATTAAATCTTCTGCCATTTTAAGCATGTGCTTCTTGGGCACAGATCCTGAAGAGCTAGGAGTGACACCCACAGAAGCTATACCTGACCTGCCTCTGGGAGAAGCCTTGGAAACAGAAGGAGAGGGCCTAGTCACCTTAGGAAGGGAGGGGAGTACAGTTACCTGAGAAGCCCCTTCAGCCTGACCTGCCTCCTGGGAGGCCACATCCTGCAAAATCAAAGTTCCCCTGGGACTCCAGAGGCCTCCGTCGGAACCACCGGTTCCACTGACGCCTCTAAAGAACCGGCGTCCGGTTCGGACGACTCTTCTAGTCTGGGTTTAGCTGCCTTGTCTTTGCGCTTCTTCGAAGAAGCAGGCGTCGGAGCATCCGACGGCATATTATAGTTGCACCGCTTCCCGAAGACCAACCTGGCACAATCTAACCTACGCTTAATAGTGCGTTTATTGAACCTAGCACAAAAGCGACACCCAACAACGTCGTGCTCAGGTCCCAAACAAGGTACACACAAATTATGATAATCTCTATGCGGTATCTGTTTCCCACAAGAAATACAGTTATTCACTTTTTCTGACATCCGGTAAACCACTGAGGCAAGAAAAAACTAAAATATTCCCCAACGGGGTACTTAGCCAACTTTGACTCGGTCTGAAACTCCGAATTCGAAAAATTTCAGAACGCCGAACGGCACTTGCAACGCTGCTTCTGCATCGGACCATGCGGCAAAAAAGACTGAGGATATGACGTCGGTCATGCACATTTGTACCCTGACGTCCTGATGTCAGTCTAATGCGCCTTGACCGACGTCAGCCTTATACTTTGATATTCGGGCCGACCGAGGACAGCGGACTACCCAAGTGTAAGGACTGCAGCAATGTGAGATGAAGAACATCTGCATTCTTAAAAGTGAAGTGATGTCAGTCTTTTCTACTCTACCAAAAAATGACAGAAATAAGAGACATAGTTCATCTAGGTATTATAAAAACTTGTAAGGGCAAGTATTTGGCTTCTTATTATGGGCAATGTCAACATGATAAATAGTATCATAGTAGAATATTAGGCTATCAACCCAAGGGGCCATTTCACTCCTAGCTATGCATCCCAGTAAAACTGAACAGGTATTGGTTACCAATGGTTTTCTGGGAGTATATATACTTGGACATGGGTGGGCATGAGTTCACAAGCTTTCTCTCGAGATGCATGATGATCAATTGTTGAACCACTGTCTACATGCATTCCCAAATCCCTTACTACAGAGTATGCTGAACAACTGTTTACTATCTGAAACAAACACAGTCCAACACATGTGTACCAATCAAAACACTACTGTAAGACATTCTGCCGTACATTAGCACGGACTTCAGTGAGTCAACAAAATATGCTATCTTCCAGTTATGCTACGTAGCATACATTTCCCAATGTAGAACCAATAGTTTCCACTTTAGCTAAAATCACTATATTAGAAATAAAAAAAAATATGGTACTTACGTATTATCGCAACCAGTTTCTGTGATACAATGTACTTTACTGACGTTAAGTAAGTGAGCGAAAAAGAAATGTATTACGGGAGGGTAAAGTATTCCAAAGTGTGCTGGGATACTGATAGTGCTTCTTTAGGGAATTATCACATACAGTTTCAGGATTTGTCGATAGCCTGCTGAAAAATGCCAGAGAGTTGAGTTCATCGATAAGAGCAGTTGCGTGTGTTCGTATATTGGCCTAAAAGCACTGTGGGACTTAGCGTACAATGTAAAATGTAAGCTGCTTTCTGGATTTAATTTTTCTGCTTTACTTTGTTATTTTTGGAGTTAGTACTTACATTTCCAAACCTTTTCAGTAAGGATCTACTGCCAAAAGCTGTTGCTTGTTGCCTTTGCTTTCATGCGTTTTCATTCGGATGAATGTGATGTCTGTCACAGCAGTAGTGTTGATACTTGAAAGTTCTGAAGGTGTATATTCTGATAAAAACATGCAGTAAGACTGTGTAGCGTATGACATGTACTGACATGTACCTAAAAATTTGAAGGGAATGTAACTCTGTTATTCCCTGCCTATCCAATTAAAAATGTAAAAACCTATCTGCCCTTGAAAAACCTGTTAACTGCAGTTTTGACAACTCTTTTGATGGCACGAGAAAAGGAAAGCATATAAAGCAGTATAGGACAAGCTTAGCTGACATGAGAAGCTGGCAGAAACACGGGAAACCTATTTTCAAGGCTTATTTTGTCAGCGGTTTTAATGGTAAACATAGTTAAACCTTATAAACATTACATAAAACATGTTGTTAAAGTTTATAAGACTTTATTTGTGTTTTTTCACATAAACTGAAGCAACCAGCATTACTGTGAAAATCTGGTTGTGATAATACGTAAGTACCAAAAATATATATCCCATTCCTGGTATCAGCCGATGGAACACATTTTAGTAGTAGGCAGGTATGCAGATCAAGCAGTTGTGCAATAGGCTAGCTATTCATCACAAAATAATAATGTTTTACCAACAAAAGGCTAATGATATTGCAGAATAGCTCATAGTCCACATAGGCAAAAGAATCAAAACTATAAACATCACACGGTCAACAGAGGAGAAGAAATAAAAATTGTCAACACAGGCAAAGGAATCGAAACTATAAACATCAGTCAACAGAGGCAAAGCGATCAAACTGTAAACATCACACAGTCAAAACAGGCAAAGGGATCAAAACTGTAAACATTGCAAAGTCAACACAGGCAAAGTAATCAAAACTGTAAACATCACACAAGTTAACAAAGGCAAAGGAATAAAAACTGTAAAAACTATGTCATCAACACAGGCAAAGGAATCAAAACTGTAAATATCACACAGTCAACACAGGCAAATTAATCAAAAATGTAAACACCACACTGTTAACACAGGCAAAGTAATCAAAACTTTAAGTACCAAAGACATTTCCTTAAAATCTGTATACTCCATGCTGATGGGAATGGTGAAGTGTCATCCATCCCTCAAAAAAAAAAAAACTGTAATTGTAGGAATAATAACAAGCAAACTTTAGTGTTCCAGTCCACACTCTAGCCAGATTAACTACTTAGGCAAAGATACAGTCAATAAAAAGACAGAACTATGTCCTGCACAGATGCTAAGATGCAAGCCAGGATGCATAGCCTTGGGGTTGGACAGTGTGCATTAGTAAATCAAATGGGTAACAAAAGCATGCACCTCTCTACCACTCACACCCCTATTAAGTTTTAAAGGTCATGGGTCACATGGTTACAACAAAAAATTGCACACATGCATTAACAAGTCACTGTTCTCTTCTGAAATGTTTTCACAAGGACATCAACTAGAACAAATGCTCATTAGATATGATCTTGTCTTTAAAGAACATTATATTACTGATCCATCTGATACTATCAGATATTTCAGCATGTTTTATTGTTATTATATCAGAGCGAATAAGTGACATGTCTGCCCTTTTAAATTTAATGGTTTATTAGTCTTACTGAAAAAAGATGAATGCAATGTTGCTATGAAAAATGCATTAGTAGCAGTCCAGCACATTTTATTAAATGCTATACTCTCTTAAACATGGCTAAAACATGATAAAGAAAAGGAAAACGTACAGATAGATGCCTGACTCTGGATTGGTATCTCACAAGAAGCAGTGTACATGAATATATTCAAAGTGCTTTTCAGTAAGACTTACACAATTAAGTCTATTTTAATCAAAAAGGGGATCATTAAATGTTTTTTTTTTAACCTGACACAAGATTTTACAGCCTTGACATTAGTTACATTACTTTAAGAGTTACAGGGGACAAAACCATTGAATGGTGGAAATGTGGAGGTTTGCCCTATGGATAAAAAAATGGATTTGGTAATTCCACTTTTATGACAGAGGGAGATGACTGCATGAACCATATAAACTGTACTCACTCCATCAAAGATAGTACTGGTAGCAAAAATGATAACTGGTGGGGGAGATTCACTTGACTTAATTTAATCAATTCCTTTTTACAGGTAAGTTGTTGGGAAGTTTGAACCAGAAATCACATTTTTAGTTTAATTGAAGTTGTAACATTTTAATAAGATTTTAACAAGGAAAATTAAGAAGCATTTGCTTGTCAAGGCATATCTCTATCTTTTGTAGCTATATAGTGAAAGGCTGCAATATCTTCACCAATTGTAATTTGTTAAAGAACACAGCAAACAAAAATTAGGAGGTAGGTCAGAAAAGAACATTCTTTTGTATCTGGCTCATTTCTCTTCTGCATGGACATTAGGATATAAAGAAGACATTTTAAGGATGGTGCACAGTCTGCTATATAAACCAGGGCCAAGTATACAAAAAAAAAAAAAAAAGTCAAAAGCTAGAGACTACTGATAAAGCTATTGGTTCATTACAGGGTAGTCAATATCCCCCCTGTTATGTGTTTTATTTCTGTAAAGGCACACTGTTAAGACATTTAAAATATGAAGGCTAAAGTATTTTATGTGTTAGACTCCCTTAAATAATAGTTTATATACATGACTTAATTTTAATGGTTACATTTAAATGATATGATGGTCTAGGACACAATGTTGGTAAATTAACAGTATACATGGTTGAAAAAGGTACTGGTGCATCCACATAATAGTACATGGCATTGGCCCACAAGACTGGTAATGTATTAATATGGCTGCTGGCAAAGACTAAAAAAGAAACCATAAACTATAACTCACTGTAACTCTCCGTACATACAGACACATATAGGCATACAGACAGACACATACATCTGCCCATCAAATGCATACTGTTGGTGATATGTTCACCTCAGATGTTTCACTGCAATTAAAATGAATGCATGCATACATAAATAATGGCAAAAGTAATGTTTTTCAGCTTGCTTTCAGACAAAACCATACAGCCACCCTATGACAACCCTCCCACACACACACACACACACACACACACACACACACACACACACACACACACACACACACACACACTTATGCCCATCAGTTACAGTCACATGGATGTCTTTGTACAGCTAAGATGTCTGGCTGCAAAAAAAATACAATACTAAATAATAATGGACACAGTAATTATTTCGGTCATAGCTATCAGGCATAGCCCTTGCAAACAACTTCAAACCCCCAACACACACAGCTGGCATGTATAGTTTTATTAAAAACAATTAGTTAAAAATAAAAAAAAAAACTTTCTCTTGTACTCACAGTCCTGTATGCAAGTTATTCTGTGATACTTTATTTTTTACAGAGGCTGCCTCGTCAAATCACTTTACAATGCTTGAGCCAATGAAAAAGTCTGCTCACTTATTCCTCTAGCAACCAAAACAGCAACCACAGAAAGATAATTTTTGTTCCACAGAAATGGCAATAGGACATTTAATAAGGCATATCTATCTTATTTAGTAGTGGAGCATATTCATAACGGGCAGTCTACTTTCAAAATACCACAGCTGAGTAAACATTCTTTTGTTTTTACTTTAAATAAGTAAACCTCTGTGCACATGTTCTGGGTACCAAAAATAAGAAAGTTGACTATTTTTAAAACAAAATAAATCACTACTAATAAAAATAGAGAAAATAAGTATCTTATTCATGTTTTATAAACAGGACAGCTGCAGCCCAGCAGTTCTGTAATAGAAACTACCCCTGAATGTGAATAATATTTTTATGCTACAAGCAATAATGGAACTAAAATATTGCAACTTTTTTTATGTAGTATAACTGAATTTTGTAAAAACTCAATATTATATTCAATAAAATACAAAGGTATAAAGGATATGGTACATCCATACACTTCAGCGTATGATCTGTAAGGTGTGAATTTTGTAAAAAAAAGAAAGAGAAAACAGGTTTCATGACATACAGATTTTTTCCATAAAATAATGTTATTCTTTCATAGAAGATTCTAAGAAAATGTGTAAGAATCTTTAAAAAACAGCTGAAATGGAGGTTATAATAAGAGGTGTGCAATGGTTACTAAGAGAACTGTACATAACAAATGTATAGAAGTATGTTTAATTACAAGTTTGAAAACAATATGTATAAACATCAGAACTGAGAAAAGTGTGATTATGGTGAAATACATACTAAGTGTGAAATTATTGTAAATTGCAGACTTCCATTTTCTCAAAGCTCTAGCAATTCTGTAGTGTATATAAACAGGATGGGAGTAGACATGTAGAACCTCGCATCAAGGAGTGCCTTGGGGTTTGCTTCCTGAAAAATTGTCGTTAATGTGTAACTGTAACTTTCACAGTTTGCTGTTACTACCAGATAATCACACTTTTTAATTCTGAGACTCACTCAATCAAGCTTTAAAATTCTGACAGGGTACCTTATATTTAATAACCAGTCACACAGAAAAAAAACAATAAAACCACACAATGTGCCAGAAAGAAAGCAATGCATCCAAAATATTGTTAGTGCTTTTGTAAGGTTTATTGCCAAACTTCATCGGAACAATTTATGAACAACCATTAGTCAGTATTTAAAACTTCTATACACCAATCACTTTCAACCACATCAAGATACTGATGAATATTCATGGTCCAAATTTTTTCAACACTTAAAACCATATATTGCACTTACATAAATGTCAAAAATACATAATAAATGCATATTCATTACAATAAAAAGTTAAATATTCATAATTTTGCAGATCTCAATTTTAGAATAGAAATACTAATACTGTCATTCATGGCTGGAGCCCTGCTAGAACGAGATAATGCATTGTCATAAACTGAAGAATTAATACCAGAAACTCTTCATGTCTGCAACGTAGCGTCCACGTCAATGTGCCTAACGTTCACCTCATTGGTTGAACAATGACCCTTAGGGGTGGTCACTGAGAAGCTCTACTTGAATATCTTGAGTTGTTTTGGGAACTGAAATTGGATGCAAGTAGAGCCCCAGTACTGAATGACAATAGTAGTATTTCTAGCATTCGAAAAATGTGATCTGCAAAATTTAACACTTTTTATTGCAATGAATATGTGTTTATGTATTTTTGACATATACGTAAGAATTTTAAAGTGCATGATATGGTTTTAAGTGTTGAAAAAGTTTGGATTATGAATATTCATGAATATCTTGACATGCTTGAATGTGATTGGTATATAGAAGTTTTAAATACCGACTAATGGTTATTCATAAACTGTTCTGATGAAGTTTGGCAGTAAATCTTACGAAAACGCTAAACCATAATGTTTTGGAGCCATTGCTTTCTTTCTGGCACATTGTATGGTTTTAATACCTTATATTTAAGCCTAGATAAATGCAAATCTGAACCATATAAAAAAAAGAGAGAGAGAGATCAATGTTACATGGAAAAAAAGGTAGAACAATGGATTTTGTTTGCATACATTCTCATGGAAAGCTGGCTACAATGTGCAGTTTGAGTATACAATATTAGAAAATAAAGTATGTTTGCAGTTCAAATTTAAGTATTACAGAATCCATAAACATTTTATGTAGTGCTTTCTGGCACAAAAATCTAGTGAAATAAATAGGAAGAAAGTGAATAACATGCTATATGATTAAATTATTTATGCAGAATATAATAATTAATGAAAAATTGATCTAAGGAACTACATCAACTGGATAAATGAAGAAAATATATGAATGCATTACAAAACATACATTATTAAATAGCTAATACTATCATAGGTTCATAGGAGATTACAAGGCTAATGGCTTAAGATTCCTTCTAAGCCTAGCCAATACAACCTGACTCTACTCAATATATGGCCCCAATGGGCATTAGTGTGGCATGGGTTTGTGCCTATGCTTGGAATATCTAACATATTACCCTAGTCCATAAGGGGCATAGGTGCTACCCCATAATTTGTGATTCCCCATCCATTGATCCAAACTGCATTTGATGATGGACAGGAAAGAGCTTTGCTCGATGAGAATAGGAAGCTTGCTTCAAAGAAGTGGCAATCCCTGATACACATATCTGTCTCTCCACCATGTTTAGTTTGAACCTCTGACTACGTCCATATCCCAAGATTGGGTGACCCTCATGCTGTTTGACTTGTGGATGTGAAGCAAGTCCAGCAGGGCTGGGTTTGTGAGTGCCTTGTAGGTCAGGCATAGGTCAGCCCTTAATAGTCAGTAGGAGACAGAGTAAAGGGATAGGGCATTTAGTCTATCCCTCATAGGGCATGTTGTTTACACCCTATATTTTCTTTGTAAGGAACCTCTGTGGTCACTCCAGCTGTTCTAAGTGCCTAGTCAAGTGCATGTCAAATGCCACACTGTACTTAATTGTTGGTCTAATAAGGGCTTAAGTGCAGTGGGGCTATCATTTCCTTGGATCTGGATACCATACCTTTATTTGTAAGCTGTGCCACATAGAAGGACTTCCGCACCACTGTAGACACACGATGGTCAAAGTTCAATCTACTATATATCCATGTACCAAAAAAAATGCTAAATGATAGAATTCTGTAAACAGGAAGAAGAAATCGATTTTTAATTTTGAAGTGCAATTCTAATAGAGAAATCTAAATACAAAATATGGAGCTTTTCCCCAGGCTTCCACTGAAAATGGCTTTGATCATTTGAATTTCCTAGTGAACCACAGCAAATAAGTAAAATAAAGCAATAAAAATAATGGAACATCTTTGTCAAAACAGTGATCTGCAATTTCTTTGTGAAGTTTTTTCACCACCATTATTTATAATTAATGCCAAATGATCTTTTTAGTGTTATCATAACTACTACCAGTCAGGCATACATTACAAACATTAGATTAATATCTTTTTCAAAAGTAATTTTTGATAGTACATCAACACTTCTTCCATTAATGCACTTAACAGTGGAATAAGAATCCACATGCTTGGCAAGGGAATAGCAGAGTTTCCTAATTTTTTTAGTCTCCTGTTGAAACTCTGTGGACCATAACTGTGATCCTTTGGACTACTTGCGAAGTCTCGGTTTGTGGTGCCTCCACACCTTGCAATATTCCACTTAATGTGAAGTACAGTGATCTCAGAATTAGTATATACAAATACTTGCTACTTATGTCTAATAACTCTGAGATCACTGTACTTTAGAGCTGCATAAGGAAAAGTCCCTTCTCCCTGCAAAACTGCTTTAATGGTATCACACTGGGTTTTGAGAGTCAGTGAATTTCTTGGGTAAACTTTAATTTTCATAATTGTGGAAATCACAACTATGGGAGTTGCATCTCTCATAACAGATCTGATTTTTTTCATTGTGATAAAAAGTAGGGATACAGCTTGCTATGCTTCTGACACTGCTGGTTGCTGGTTCAGTGTGGGTAGCAGAGGTGCAAGGGATACCTCATTTTAAGAGTTAAAATTTACAGCCTGGAGAGTTGAGGTTTATCCCTACACAAATACCAGTAATATAGAAGGCTGAATGCTAAACAGCTTTGGTAACTTAACTTTCAGATTTGAGGTGACTGCCAGTGATTCTTTTGGGTCTAATCAGTGACTTATCAGGCTGACTCATTCTCAGGATGGGCATGATAAACTATTCCTAGTGCCAGGTTGTCTCTCTTCCATCCACCTGCCTGCCAAATAAATAGTGAATTCTTAAGTAGTTGTTTGACTAAAGTAACAATATTGTTTTTTCCTGTTCAGCAAATAAAATTGAGTTAAATACTTTAGCTTTGTTTAGCCTTCCAATTACAGAAAGGGTACCATGATTCACAGGCTTAATGCTTATGGCAAAGTTTCCTATGAAAAAAAACTGCAGCACATACTAGTTTTATGTTTTTGGTATCTAACATTTTTGGCATGCCATTGTTGTAGCTGTCAGAATGAACTTCCCTTGAAAGCAATCATGTTTGTCCTTAAAGACTTTTAATATCAATGATCCAAAATGAAGACGTATTACATTTTTTCCAGTTATTGTAGGATGCTTTGTACAATGCATGTAAATCATTTATTCAGACGTGCTCAAAACAGTTCAAAAACTGTAAGTTCCAACCTATAAGTAATAGTAAGTGACACTCAGTGTCAGCATTGGTCAGACTCTAGTACAATGTTCTTTGAAACCCTGGAGTACGTTTCTTCCCTAAGGGGGGAAGGTACGAAGAAGTGCACCTTTCAGTAATATTACAAATGGCATTAGAACATCAGATTTTAATGACTGGTCAATAATTAAAATCATAACATTTCCCAATTCATTCCTTGCTATATCAGAAAATTTGCTGTCTTTTTTTTTCATAACTTAGTATTATTCCATTTTTTCTGCAGGACAGTCCAGTCAGACAAGGCACTCCATGTTAAGCAATGCTACTTTTAAAGTCATTTAGAAAATTCTGTCTGGCAAAACACATGGAATACAAATAGATATCTGTACAGTAGTAGTACCGAATTTTATTTTAGAATGTCAACCGATGTGAAAACTAACTAATGCTCTTATCTGAGTAAATCTTTATACTATTTCAATAGGACCTTCACTGTGGCACCACATCATAGCTCCCATTGCAGGTAGCTTAGGATGTCATCTAAACTGGGAGAAAAAAATAAGAAAAATGTAACATACCATCCAAAGTGAAGGCATAAACTAGTAATATGTGTTCTATTTTTCATGCACTCTAACATATGGCTCCCTTTAAGAGTGACTGCACATGTTCAGTAGCAAGCAGCTTGGTTCACTACCACTCTAACTTGATTGTGCAAATATTTTATTGTTTAGTCTTATTTAATATTTCACATGGGAATGAAATATCTAGGTTTTGAATCTACTGGATTTGGTGAACTCCAAGACTGCTATGTTTCAGAGAAATGGTGTGACATGTTTTGTTTATTTTTAAGATCCTTACATCTCTAAGATGCAGTGACATCAATGAGAATATAATCATAAGCAGTGCAGAAAGGGGCTTTTCATCTGCAAAAAAATGCCTGTTATGGTTATTGCTGGCTGATATTACATGAAATCTGTTCAGCATCAAGTGTGAGTGTGCCAAGGTGCTCTGTGCACCTGAGATGTTGTTTTTGTGTAATTGCATCCAAGCATTGTGGCTTACACCTGTAATTGTTTCCCTCCTTCCTCCAGCTGCACATCTAATGACTCTCCTGTCATCTTCCAGTTCATAATGACTCTCCTGTCATCTCCCAATTAGGTCATTCATTCCTCCATCAGGGTGAGCCAGGCCTAGTCATTCTCCTGACAAGCTCATTTATTCCTGTTATCACCCAACCTCTCTGTGGTGAAAATCAGGGGTTAGAGGCCAGTCTGCACTTGTGTGGTTGAACCTAAATCCCTCCTCTGATCCTATTTAAGGATGTGCCTCCATCAACTTGTGGCACCCTCAGAAGATGGAACTAATACCTGGTGTAGGAACAGTGATCACATCCAGCTAAAGGAACCTACCATGGCTCATTCCCAGGACAGGCATGTCTATGCTTTTCCATACCTTCTCCTACAGATGTCCAAGACACTAATCAGATGTGGGTCATAATTACGTCTTTATCCCTCTTTGCCAGTGCTACAACCATGCAATTTTAACAGGTTCATAGAGTACTAGACTAGCTACCTTTGTGGGCAATTTTAAGCCTACCCAATTTCTCTTTCAGATATGAGAATCAAACCCTGAACCTTGTGTCTGTAAGGTAAATACCTTAACCAGTATACCAAATCCCAACCCTTCATTGAAATTCCCTGACCAGGAATCAGACCCAGGCCACGGCAGTATGAGCACCAAATTCTAACCACTACACCACCAGAAATAGTCAGAACTAAACACTAGTTCCTTATTAAAATAGGGTGGTATTAATTAAAAACAGAGCTTATTTTCAGACAACGCGTGATTCTGCATATTTAAACTGTTTGGCCTTAACTGGAACATTCCATTTGGCTCACATTCCCCTCTCAAACAGAAATCAGAGGAAGTTAAATATAGTCATACAAAATACAAACAGTAAGGTATACACAAGCACCAAGGTGATAACAATCATCATTTGCATGAATTACATTATAAATACAGTTTGCTGTTAGTATGCTGAGCTAATCTGGTAGCAGGACAATTGGTCCTCTATAGTCCCTTGCATGCATTTGCTATATATTTGCTATACAAATATTCGTATTCTCAGACCTAGCATTATTTGCGAGGTAATATATGCAAAAATAAGTCCAGTTGTAGTATCTGAGCTAAGTACAGATACAATTCGAGATCTGATGGTGAAAACAATGTCAGCATCTTCACCTTACTGGTAGCAGTGGTTGCAATATTTAAATATACCTTTTTTTGTTTATTTTATAAGAAAGTGAAAGTAGCGAAAGGTAAAAACAAATATAATTGATACAACAAGGAACTTGGGATGGGTCTGAATCAGATAATATCTTTACATGAGTTTAACTGGTACAACCAATTACTTCAGTTTGATTTGGAAGGTAAAAACAGTAAGGTAGCTTTGAACAACATTATGCAGGTTACCTCAATGTCTGGAAAGGTGTATCCCAAAACATACCACCTAACTCTTGACATAAAAAAGGTGACTTTCTGTACAGAAAGTTTCATCCATCAGAAATCTAAATATGTGGAAGTAATGATAACAGTGTAAGCTCTTGTACATTGCTGTTCATAGAACTGAAGCAACTACAGCAAATAATATGGCCAACAGGGTGGGCAGTACATCCCACCAACAGCAGTGTAAACCTTGTAATTCTGTTTCAGTACAGTATAACAGCACTTCATCAGCCTGTTTTATAGCCAGGATTACACCAACTTGCAAAACAAAAGGCACTGTCACTATCATGAGCCTAATCCATGCTATGGAGCACATAAATTTGCAGTGATGTTTACATGTGTCAGCAATATATCTTATATACTCAAACAAGATAAGTTTCTGATTTAAGCTGAACTGTAAATCACCACAGCTATACTTCTTTATGCATATTTACATTAATAAGCAAGCAAACATTTCAGAATTCTTGCAAACCTTATAAACTTTGCTCATATACTATTCAATTCTAACAATGTATGCTTTTTCATATTCCTGCTTAACCAATCTGTCTGTATGTACTTTAAGCCTTTATACATTTCCAAACTGTTCTACGTATTACATTTTGAAAATTGTTGCCCTTTAAGACTCACTGTGGTTGAAATGAGTCCTTTTAGATCAGCCTATTACCATAGTCAACAAACTTAAAATGAAATAAAATAATAAATATATTTAGTGTTTTAACATACATACCACTTCTGATAGTATAATAAGCTGAGATCTGTTGAATAGAATTTTGCTCTGATAATTATTTAAACGTCTCAACAAGACCAGTTATGACTAGTTAGAATTTAATATCTGTCTCCTGGCTGAAGATAAGTAAGAGACTAACAAATCCAGACTGGAAAGTTACATGTTAGGAGTTAAGCTTTCAGTGAGTAGACAAGTTCTTCAATCTTCCAGTTTTGACACTGTGCAGAAATTATCAGGTAATAATCCTTTCAGCAGACTAAATTATATTCGCTATTACCTGTTATGGAGCCACAGACAGTTAAATTTGTTTCTTTGGCAGGACTGATCTTCCCAGGCATCCTGAGGCAGTGTAACAACTGCAGAATGCTCAATGACAAACCATTATTATTGTCTAATGTAAAATCCATCTGTGAGAAATGTATTTACATAAGTAAACTGGAAAAATTTCTAGGATATTGTCATTAAATAAAAATCCATATCTGCTCAGATGTGAATTTTTTTTTTTAAATTGTCCAAGTCCACCATGATACTTGATAGGGAACCTCGGCCACATACTGACTCATACTCACATAAAGCTCAGATAAGTAACTCCGATAAGTAAACCAAATCCATACTGCTGCATCGGGGCACATAGTGATTTAAGGAACTACCCGGCTAAAAGGCAATGCCTCAAGGCAGACAGAGCTTAAATACAATACCAGATATGTTCTACTTATTGGTGACTCAATTAACTGTCATAACTACTGCACTCAACAGACTGGTAAAAGACAAGGGGACAGTCATTTGTCTCTTGGTTATTAGGATTAAGGATATGACAAGGTCCTTCAAGGCCCTGAGGCATCCAGAATATGAATATTACTTTGTCTTTTATTTTTATTTATTTATTTATTTAATTTACATTTGTTTGCCGGGATAGTCCAATGGGGCTAACAGCCCATTTCAGTGGAGGCCCGGGGAGAAAAATCTCCAAAAACAAAAGCAAAAATAATAATACATTAATGGACTAATACGCCAAGCAGTAATGGTAATAAATAGTTATTGCAGAATCAGAGGCAGAGTTGTTGCCTCCCAGCAATAGGTTCTCCCGTTCAATTTTCATCTGGAGCACCTTCTGTGTGGAGTCTGCATGTCCTCCCCATGGTCGAGTGACGTTCGAAAGACATGCGTAGAATGGGCGTGCCTTCGTTGAAGGTTGGGAGTTGAGCTGGCACCTCGGCACCCATAAAAAAATCTACTGCCAATCATTAACAGACTGGAGTTCTGCTGTGGCGACCCCTAACCGGGAAAAGCTGAAAGAAGAAGAAGATTACTGACTTTCTTACTGTACCCTAAAGATACCTGTACCTACCACTACCTCACAACCAAGCTTTCATTATGCATTCACAAGTATTTTGTATAACACTATATGAAGTCATCATCATTAACCCCTTTTTTCTATGGGGTCAGGATGCTGCATCAACTGTTTCTCTCTCTTGATTCTGTGTCATTCTCCTTTCTTCTTCAACAGTCATGCCTGTTTGTTGTAGGTCTTCTCTCAAACAATCCATCCATCTCTTTATTGGATGCCTGTTTCCTCTTGCCTTCTTCCTGACTGCCCCAAACATTTTGCGTCAGATTGTCTTCTGCTTTTCTGCCCGCCTGTCTGTTCTCTTTGATGTTCTCAGCAACTGGTGCTACTTTGGCTTTTGCTGTTATGTACTCATTTGATCATCTGTCCCACAGTTTTCATTCTGTCACCCATCTTAGGCATATCTCAATGATCACTAGGTTCCTCAACTGTTTTGCCTTTACTGCCCAGGTTTCTGTCCCATACAGTAGTACTGGTCACACCACAGTTTTGTACACCTTACTCATCAGCTTCTTTGGCATTCTTCTGTCATACACTACACCTAGCACTCTGTGCCTGTTGGCTGCAGCCCCTCTGATTCTAGCTTTGGCCTTCTCTTCCTCAGCCATCCCTCCCAGATACTTGAAGCTATTAACCTGTCCCAATATTTCCCCTATATCTCAGTTTTCATCTTTTTCTGATTTTCCCCAATTTGCTGCTATTTCAACTCTCTTATCTGTGTTCAGTTTCATCCCATATGCCTTCAGTTTTGCATTCCATTCCACTATCATTTGCTGAAGCTTTTGTTCAGAGTCTGCCCGTAATGTCACTTTTGCATACATCAGCTTTGTTGATCTGTCACCTTTGAACAGTTTGCAAATGTAGTTCACCACCAGCATGAACAGCAATGGGCTCAGAGCTGAACCCCAACACACACCCACTCCGACTGGGAACCCCACTGCAAGTCTTTCTTGTGTCATAGGGCCCTTGTATTTTGCCTGTTCTACCAATGTTTCTAGGCCTTTGCTCCATCATAGGACTGCTCAAATCAACTATCTTGGGACCTTGTTATATGTTTTCTCCAAGTAAAGGAATGACCAGTTGTACTCTTTTCTCATCTCTGGCTTCTTCTCAAGTATCTGTTCAACTGAAAAAGTCAAGACGGGTGTGCTACATCCTGACTGGAATCAGAACTGCTGATTGCTCATCTTAATTTGTGCTTCTCTGTGTATTATCGCTCACTGTCTCCAGCACTTTTGTGCAGTGTGATAGGGGTTTAATACCACTATACTGTCCACATTTATGAATATCCCCTTTACTCTTGTACACTGAAATTAGAATTCTTATTTTCCAGTTATCTGGGATACACCTTTCCCTGCATACTGCTGTGAGCACCCTCTGAAGCCATTTCACACCTAACTCACTGAACATCTCGATCATGTCTGCCATGATATCCTCTAAGCTTGCTTCCCAGAATTAATTTTCCTTGGTGCGGTTCTTCTTGGTTGGGCTCCTCCTCTTCTCTCATCATAGGCTGTGTCTGAGGTAGTATAGCTTCTGTGGGGTTTTCTTAATTCAGAACCTGCTGGAAGCAAGTACTCCCTTTGTCTGCTTTTGATATTCTGTGGATGGTGAGTTGGTTGTTGGCATCCTTTATGAAGGTTGTCTGATGACTATCTTCTTTATCTTTCTGGCTTTGCCTTGCAACTTGTTACAGTTTCTTTGTGCCATCTGCTGAGTTAGACAGATTTTACTATGCCATACATATTTAAACATACAGTTATTTTTTTACTATCAGCTGCTGACCTTTATTGTATAATCGTTTCATATTAAAAAAGTACAGATGATATGAAACCGTAATAGAATAAGAAGAGCATGATCACTTAAAACGTTAAATATTGGTATGACTATAATTAGACATTGCTAGGAGGACACAGTGAAGTTAAAAACTATTACACATTGACTACTGCAACCATGGCAAGAAAAGACAAAAAAGTGTTACAAGAATACTAGACAAATAGTGAGAGCAAACTGACAGCAAAAAAGTGCAGTTGTATTACAAAATGGTGAACAAAATTGTTGCATTTACTTGTCATGAAAAAAGCTAGGAAAGTTCCTCCAAAATCCAAAAGTAAATTGTGATGCTGTATTTGAATTACAGATGCTGACTGGGAGAGGCAATATGAAGTATTTGGGTGAGAAAATAGCTGTAGCCATTTCTTCAGACTTCCTCAGTGTGTCCTCCTGTGGGGGGTTTCCAGTGGGAGTCTATAAAAGCATGCATTAAGCTAGAGAGCTGAAGAACCCATCCAGTGGGTAAAACCTGTCTGGAGCTAGTAATTATTATGCCATTGTAAAGAAGAATTCTTTTGTGTAAGGGAGAGGTATCTGTACCCAAGCAGATAAAAGATTGGTTAGTATGCCCCAATGTATGGAAATATTTTGGCAGTCATAAAACTTATGGTCTAACATAGGATTTTGGAAGATGCAAGCTAGATTAGCTATGTGGACATACAGACTTTTCCCTGTGTTATGTGTGGACCAGTAACCTTTGTTTGTAAAAAGAACAGTCTTTTCATAGGCATGGGGGTGCTTTTAATCTTCATTTACTCAGTCAAAAAATCTTAGACATTTCAGGAATATACTGTAAGGTATTGTTTCTCATCCTCTCAACTAAACTTCTGGCAGGTGTCAAAATACTACCTGTACTCAACAGGTGATAAAATTCAGAAAAGTGTAAGGTAGAATCCAAGTTTCTGTATCACTTAGTGTTTAGTGCTCATTCCTCCAAGGGAATATGACCCTTCATTAACCCACTCTCGAAACTGAGATCTGCTTTCTAAATACTGCATTTGGAGGTATTTCCAAAATGAATCCTTGCTTAAAGACCACTTCAGTGCAAGAACTGGAAGACTCTTAGGGTGCACACTCACCTCCTTTTGAGAAGTTAAGTCCATGAGCCATAAGATTCCTTTGCACTCTCAGTCCATGAATCAAATCAATTGTACCATCATGTCATCTATCTTCATATGCAGATTACTCCTCAATGGAATTGCTAAGCCCGAGATGTCTTTTTGTGACTGATACAACTGTTTTAGAGCATTAACAGTTTGAGATATGGTGAACCAGCCTCACAAACATTGAGGCAGGGGTTCATGAACCAGCTTAAGCATAAGGGGGACTGCAGTGACATAATATTGTTCTCTAAACAGTCCCAAAGGGGTAGCTCCAATGTAGGTACGCTAAATAACCTAGACCGTTAAAAAGCATGAGAGCATTTTTACCAGCATGGAATACCAAGACCTGAGCTTCCTATTTTTATACATGAAGTATCTTTGGAGACACACCAGTGTTTTCCATCCCAAATAAATTGATCTAATAACTTTGCTATCTTTTTAAGTATGGTGGATTGTTTTATTTTTTTTGGTACAGCTATATGGTGAAAACATGAAATAACAAGGGAGCACAAACATTTTCATTGCTGCAATTCCTACCATTAGAAATTATTTTAATTTATTAAGCCCATTCACTGAGAGAAATACTTTAGCCCAGATGGGTTCTAAATTAAATTTACTCCTCCCAGTGGGTCAAGATGTAGATAGATCTCCTGATATTTAGTTGGTTTGTCCACATAAAAGGGATGGGGAAGTCTTTTGCCTTCCAGAATAAAGCTGCTTCAATCGCTGCATGTGAGAGGTTTTTAGATAAGTTCACATGCAAATCTGATGCTACAGCAACTTTATATAAATTATCCCTTATTCTGGTTGCGTCTGCAAAGGGGCTGCCTGTCAAAAGTAAGCATCATCTGCAAATAAGAGACTGTGCACCTCTTCCCCCATTAAATTCCAACTGGATAACTGCCTGTTCTGCTTAAACATGATGCTCATTAGCTCAACAGCTAGGAGAAATAATGCTGGAGAAAGTGGGTAGCCTTGTGTGGTACCCTTTTGCAGTAGGAAGGGTTGGGAAAGCAACTGTTAGTCATTACCCTGGCCAAAGGCAGGTGGGACAAAGCTTGGATGGTCCTTACGTATTCAAGGGGATATGCCATACTTTCAAGGACTTGCCAAAAATATTGCCACTTTATTGAGTCAAAGGGTTTTTAGCAAAGTCTGCCATATCGGCTACTGCTGGCTCAGGGACATGATGTAGGCCTTGCATTAAGAGCTGCAATGTGAGAAGATGCTCTGCACTGCTTCTTCCTTTTATGAATCCACATTGTGATCAGGATACTAAGGTTGGCAGCCATGACTGCAATTTATTAGCCACTATTTTCACATAGAGAAACAAAACACAAATGTAAGATTGTGTTCTTTCCATTGTATTTGTTTTTTTTAATGTGTTTGTTTCATTAAGTATTATAAAATCATGTTAATTTAATTATTACCTACTCAATCCAACATAGTATAAATGGAGAGAACTTTGTATTATTCGGATGTTCTGATGAAGTCCTAGCATTTGGTCAAAAGTATTTAATGTTTTATTTACTTTTAAAGAATAAACTGGTGGTTTTAGCATTATGCAGCATCAGATGAATTACTTATCAACTGTTACAGCTCTGAACAATGTGGACCTGTTTTTTGTTATTTAGTTCTTTTGAGGTCACAGAGTTGCACACCTTTCTATTTGGTTATGTCTTAAAACAACCATAATTATTAGATATAAAATATCACTGCCAAAACAGTCCCATTGTGAAGAACTAAATAATCAATAACTACTTTCCTGCTCAATATTACTGACTGATCTGTTCAATCAGTACCAAAATATAACCAAAGAAAGCATATGGAATAAAATATTAACGGATATATTTGTAGCAGGTTCCTTTCCTGAGGTCAAGGTTTAGTGCCATGCTTAAACTTTCTAATGTTATTGCTAATTTAATTTCAAGAATTATGTATGTGTGGTGTTAAAAAAACAAAGCCTTAGATGTGTACTGAAGGGACAGCAGGGGAGACCCAAAGTCTAGTATGGTAGTAACAATTGATCTGAGTGCTTGGGCTAAAAATTGTTTATAGGTTCACAGGTTGGTACTAGGCTATTGGCCCTAGGTTCTATACTAGCCTAGCCATAACAATTCCCTGGCTATTTCTTCCCACGGTATTTACTTCCCAGTTTGATATGGAATCCCTCCCTAGACAGCTGAATGATTCTAGAGCAACTGGAGGCAACATGTATAGTAAACTCTAAGTTAATCGGAACTCAATCAACCAGCACTCTCAAATAACCAGCAAAAAAAAAGAAATACAGTAAAATTTTCATGTGTTGAACTTTGTCCCCCTACAGAACACACCATACATTCTTAGCAGTTTAGCGTTTTAAAAAGAAAGACAGGAATAAATTTCCTTTCTTCCCAACCTGAGAACAAGTCAAACCAAACAAATAGTATAGGGTACAGTATTAGTCAGGCCTACTTTTAATAACAATTCTCAAGCAACCAGAAACTACAGTTATCTGGCATCTACCAATCCCCATGGGTGTCAGTTAACTAAGACTTTACTGTATGTATTTTGTGTGTGTGTGTGTGTGTGTGTGTGTGTGTGTGTGTGTGTGTGTGTGTGTGTGTGTGTGTGTGCGCGTCGCTGGATGCATATTTATATGTGTGTGCAAAAACAGAAATGACAACTCCAGAAAGAAAACATTAAAAACATGCCCAAGGGATGTGAACAGTATCTACCATAGCCAAATGTGATTTAAGTGATTTAAGCCACAGATGACTTCTGTTGACTTCGGCCAATGACCCGCAATCAGTTTACTAAGAAACAGAGGTTCGACTCTCAGTTATGGCAATGAGCAAAAAGAAATTGAGTTAATTTGTAAGTTCACTTAGTATTCTGTATCTTTTCTTGTCTGTAACAATTGTTGCTGTTGACTGTAACTAAGTACAACCTGTACACATTTGTTTTAAGAAAGTTAAACTTTGGGTGTGTCACAAAGGTTTCACTGATATATAGGGGGCATTAGGTGACTTGCATTCCTTTAGGTGACAGATGACATACACTTGTGTTTGGTTACGCTCACCTACAGAAAACAGAAGTCCCTAACCACATATATGTCATTCACTCCCTTCTACTTTTGTTTGCTAAGCAATCAAATGAAAGCTATTATCTTAAATAATACTAGTGTTAATTATGGTCAAGTGCCCAGAAGAAAAGTAAGCAGATGACTATATAATTACAGTTTTGTCCTTGCTTTAGTGTAAACAACAAAAACTCTAATGTAGGAACAATGGTGACATAATTTTATTCCACTTGTCTTCTATTTTTTTTCAGAGAAAATGACAGCTTGGTACCTTTGCCTAAAAGGACAGCACAATAAGTCACATACTCTACAGATAGCAGACCACAAATGCAAACTATAAAGTGAAAGGATAGCCTGGCTGTTTGACACAGAGGGATGGTGTACTGTCTGACCCACATGCCTAGGGTTCGACTAGTGGCCCTGACAATGGAGCAGCCAGGTGGGTAAGGAGAATAAAGAAAGAGTGTGATCCATTCATATCTCGGGTGGGGGGGATGGGACAGGCACTCAGTAAGAATGCTTGATGATGCAATTTAGGTTCACAGGTGGTCACTGGGGTACTGAACCGCAGGTCTTCACAATGATGTGTACATATCTGCAGTTGTCTAACATGA
This sequence comes from Protopterus annectens, assembly GCF_019279795.1. Classification (NCBI taxonomy): domain Eukaryota; kingdom Metazoa; phylum Chordata; order Ceratodontiformes; family Protopteridae; genus Protopterus; species Protopterus annectens. Next base: position 277,280,800 of record NC_056743.1, read on the forward strand.
AGAATTTATAAATCATGCACACTGATGAGAATGTACTGATGATTCCCCAAAACAGTCAGTTCTTCTTAGATTTCCATAGTCCAATCTCCGCACTCTTCCTCCTTTCTCAAAAAATGCAGTTTCAGAAAACAAACTCCTTTTAGACTCTGCTTTTAGACTTTTCATCTGCCTTGTAAAATGCTACAGAAATGATGAAATTAATACACTGCAGAAACAGTTCTTTTTGTGTTACTCTCCACACATATGTGCTGCTTCTCTATGCACAACATTGCTCTTGACTCAAAGGAAAACTCCTCAAAACATCATGTTTTTTTTTAAATCACAGAGTGTTCTTTATTCCTTCTGAGGATGCCACAGGAGTTCTATATAGAAATAAAGGACAACTGAAATATTACTTCCACACTGCCTGCATTTACCAGTTTCTGCAGTTTCTCTGCTCACTATTTTACTTTCTGTTAGATCTCATAGTGTTTTCTTCTGATATTTATTATAACATCTGTTAAGTTAGTCATGCAGTCCAAATGGGATGTAGTCCGTAATATTGCTGGAACAAAATTCAACCTTAAGCATTGTTGAGTACCATCATGTGGTGGGCCCTACAATTACAAAATCACACCAAGAAGATACAGATATATAGATAGTATTTTATATATAATGGAAAAAGATAAATTAAAAAATAAAAAAGGTAACTGTCAGCAGAGGTCCCCAGGTAGAAAAGTGTACATTCTTGGCATATGCACTGGTACCAAGACTAGGAAAAAATACCAAGTAGCCCAGTGGCACAGCAGGTCACATTGCCACCTCACAGTAAGGGTTTGTTTCTTGGCTGAGATGACTACTCTGCTGAGTCTGCACATCCGCCCTGTGTTTATGTGAATTTTCTCTGGGTGTTCTAGTTTTCTACCACATTCCAAAGACATGCATTAAGGTGGATTAGGGAATTGCAAAAAATTATGTGTGTGCATGTGTAATACAAAATAAAGGCCTGACAACCTACTTCTGTTCCCCTCCCCATGCCTTGAAAATGCCTCGGATAGCAGTGGCTGTATACAAAGTTGCTAAATGAGTCAGGTGTGACACGTACGAGAGTGAGCAAGTGAACAAGAATTCTCAGAACACAGACACATTCTTACCACAGGACTTGGCCATGCTTCAGAGGGACAGACCCCTTGTGATAGAAAGTAGTAGTAGTCCACAAGAAACAAACAAAAATGATAGGCTAATAAGAAAGAAGCATACAGACAACAAAGTGTACTGCTAATGATAAAGAGATTCTGTTATGCACCAAACCTAGACATACACAGATGACATACAGCAAGAAAGAAGTTAGAGGAAATAAAAATAATTGTACCAAAAAAACTTAAAAGCTGCAGATAAAAAATAAGGCATTTAATAGTACAGATCAGAACAAAACAAAAAATCTGGAAAAATGGCATCTTTGGAAATCCTGCTGGAAAAACTGCAAAAAACAGACGCTATCAAAATGCATTAAAAACATGGATTTCTGAAGGGAAAATTACCATTTTGCTGTTTCTATGGTGAAACAGTGATGTTCTTCTGGGGAGTGGTTAGTGATGAAATTGCAAATAGATTTGGAGATATTTTCGAGTATGTTATTGTTATGTTTGCAGGCCAAGGCAATGATGGAGAGTCCATATTCTAATTGTGCTGGGAAGATAACTTTTCCAAAGGTAGGTCTGTTAGTTCCAGTAAGAAAGGGATTTATATTATATATGTTTATAGGTTTACTATTGAAATCTGGAAACTGCATTAATCAGACAATGAAACAGTTGCACTAAGATATGGAAATATGTAATGTCTAATAGGCAACACATCAAAACTGTTTTAACTGCCAACCATAGTTCTATATAATCAGATATAGCTGTAGGTGATGTCATTCATCCAAGCTATGCAGCACAACATTAGACTGTCAAGTCAATGGCACATGGCTTTTACTGTTTTGTAGGGTGGAAAAGACCCTCAACACACCCCCTGCAAATTATATTTATCAACTCCGAGATCGCACTACAGTGAGGCAAAGGGTAAATTCTTAGTTCCTCACTGTATCGCAATCTCCACTCACAATACCGAACTCAGACAATTGAATTCCACTGCACATTTACTACTGTGAATTTGCTGTAATCCGGTTCAGCATTGTGCCTCTTTGGAAAGTGCCTTTCTACCACGTGTCGTTTGACCACCTGCAGCATGGGATTTCAGCAGTAAACCATGTATACATATTGCTGTAGAGCCAGAAAATCAGGGAGTTTATTTTTGCTATGCTTTTTTCAATGTGGATGTGAAAGTCTAGTGAGTGATTAAGCCAGAGTCCTAAGTATTTAATGGAGATTGGTTTTCAATGATGGAGTAGTTAGTGAGTCTTTGTGAGCTGATGAACAGATTGCTTTGGTTTGAAGTGGTTTCAGGAGAAGACTATGTTGGACTATCCAGTTTTCAAGTTGGTGCATGTCAGTTTGAAACTGAGATTGAATTATAGAACGAGATGGATTGGGTCTACACATTATGATATCACCTGTGCGTAGGATAAGAAGGAGCTGTGGAAGATCAAAGAGTAGTTTGTTAATGAAGCCTGATAAGCGTAAAGGGGAGAGAAAGTACAGTTGTGTACACTTATCATAAATGTAGATATTCGAGTGTATTCACTGTTACAGTCCTCACATATGGGTTATCTGGCTCCCGGTAGCCCTCAGTCGGCCCGAATACCAGAGTCCTTGTTATATGATGTTGGCTGCCACCGGTTGTAAAACTGATGTCAGTACGTCAAGTATAAAAGGAGGCAGCTGACGCCATTTCCTCAGTTTTTCTTGCCTTAACTGTCAGGAGCCCCCAAAAGAAGGCTAACCCAGGAATGGTAACACTCTGGACACATCATACAAAAAATAAAAATCTATAGTCTATGCCTTAGGAAAAAAGGGGGAATGGGGGGTGGGAAACCAGGACTGCAACAGTGAATACACTCGAACATCTACATTTATGGTAAGTGTACACAACTGTACTATGTTCTTCGTGTTTCACTGTTGCAGTCCTCACATATGGGTTGATTCCCAAAGCCCAGTAAGAAGACAAAGGGTGGAGGAAGGATCACAGATTAAGGGTTGGTAAGGAGGCCCTGCAAAACTGCAGAGGCAAAACCAGCCCTGGATTTAGAAAACAAAGGTAGATTGTAATGCTTTGTGAAAGTATGGACAGAAGACCAAGTTGCTGCTTCTAGAATGTCCTTAGTAGGCACACCTCTCAAAAAGGTTGCAGAGGTAGAGGCTGCTCTAGTAGAATGGGCCCTAATACCCTGAGGGGGAACCTTCCCATGCTGCAGGTAACAAAAGTGAATACAATGAGCAATCCATTTGGAGATGGTTTGTTTTGAAATAGCTTTACCCTGAGCCCCAAAAGCAAAACTAACCAACAACTGTTCAGATTTTTGAAAGGATTTAGTCCTGCCTAAGCAAAATCTCAGCTGTCTATGCACATCAAGAGAGTGCAGAATCCTTTCCCCTTTATTTTGGGGATTGTTGAAAAATGTAGGCAGGTGAATAGACTAGTTAAGGGTTAAACTGGAAACCACCTTAGGCATAAAGGAGGTATTGGTTCTCAGAGAACCTCTATCTGAGTGAAAAATAATGAAAGGGTCTACCGCCATTAAGGCTTGCAGCTCAGATACCCTTCTGGCTGAAGTAGCAGCCAAAAGGAAAGCAGACTTCCAGGATAGAAATTTCAAATCTGCAGAGGCAGCTGGTTCAAAGGAAGGCACAGTAAGTTTTTCCAGGACAAAATTAAGATCCCAAGCAGCTCTTCTGGGAGGTCTAAGATTACTAGCGCCCCTCAGGAACTGCAGCATCAAGGAGTGAGAAAAAATGGGTTGCTCAAAAGAACAATGAGCCGAAATTGCTGAAGCGGGAATTTTGATGGAAGAAAAGGAAAGTCCACCATTAAGCAATCCTGCTAGGTAGTCAAGAATGAGTGAAAGAGAAGGATGAGAAGAGTCTTCTCTCCTTTAGCTAGCATCCAAGAGCAAAATCTCTTCCATTTATCTGCACAGGATTTTCTTGTGCTAGGCCTCCAGACCTCATGAAGAACTTCAACCACCTGTTGGGAAAGATTTAAAGTACTAGCCGGGCAGTTAAATGCAGAGTTTAAAGATGAGGATGGAAGAACTTTCCCCCTCCCTGACTCAACAGATCTGGTACCAGGGGAAGATGCCAGGGCTGAGCCTGGGAAAAGCTGTGAAGTAGGGGATACCAATGCTGCCTGGGCCAATCTGGAGCTATCAGAATAGCCTTTGGTTTTTCGTCCCTTTTCTTTAGCAGCACTGTGGAAAGAAGAGGCAGAGGAGGGAATGCATAAACAGAGATGTATCCATGGGATGGACAACGCATCCACCCTCCAAGCTTTGTTGTGAAACTCCCTGGTGCAGAAGGTTGGAAGGAGATGATTGGTGTGATTGGTGAAAAGATCGACTTGTGGGATGCCCCAATGATGAATGATGCGACGTAAAATGTCCCTGTTCAGTTGCCACTCGTGAGGATCCAGAACATGCCTGCTCAAATGATCCGCCAAGGAGTTTAGCCTCCCTGGAAGATACTGGGCTATTAGATGTAAGTCCATGGATGCTGCTATGGACCACAGTCTCATGCTTTGTCTGCACAAGGGGTAAGAGTGAGTCCCACCTTGCTTGTTGATGTACCACATGACTGTGGTAGTGTCTGTTCTGATCAGCAGAGTCCCAGGATATAGTAGGTCCTTGAAAGCCAGTAAGGCCTGCTGCACTGTCATCAGTTCTTTTAAGTTTATGTGCAGATGAATCTGCTGGGTGCTCCAAGTCCACTGTATGCCCCTGCCCTCCAAATGAGCCCCCATGCAACATCTGAGGCAGCTGTGGTGAGAATCTGGTTGGCAGGCGGTGGACAGAAAGGCAGACCTTTGTTCTGAGAACAGACTGTCACCCACCAGAGGAACTCCATTTGTAGACAGGGAATCAGGGGAAGAATCAAGTCCAAGTCCTGTGCCTGTTGACACCAAAGATTCTTGAGGTACCATTAAAGTTTTCTCATATGCAGCCTTGCATATGGGATCATCAAAATATATGAAGCCATGAACCCCAGTGCTTGCAGGAATTACCTTGCAGAGAGCTGGGTCATGCTTGCCAAGTTCATGAAGTAAGCTGAAAGATCTTCTTGCTTCTGTTGAGGGAGGAATATCATCTGGGTGGCTGTATTCAGACTCACTCCTAGGAAAACCATCTCCCTTGAAGGAACCAGCTTTGACTTCTTTTTGTTGAGAGTGTAACCCAAAGAGGTGAGAATGTTCTTCACGAAATCTAAATCCTTTTCTAGTTGTTCTGGGGAGTTTGCTTGAATGAGCCAGTCGTCCAGGTAAGGATAAATATGAATGTTTCTCTGCCTGCAAAAAGCAATGGCTGGAGCCAGGCACTTCGTAAAAACTCTGGGAGCAGTAGATAAGCCAAAGCACAATGCAGTGAATTGAAAGTGTTGTTCACCAGCCCTGAAGCGAAGGAACTGTCTGCAACTTTCCCTTATTGGGATGTGCAGATAAGCTTCATTGAGATCCAAAGTTACCAGCCATGAATCCTTGCCCAGCAATGGTAGTAATTGTTGAAGGGTGAGCATCTTGAATTTGGGAATCACCAGAAAAGTATTTAGAATGGACAGATCCAGAATAGGGTGCCAGGTGCCCTCCCTAGGCCTGCCTGATTTGCAGGAAATGGCTCTATATCCCCCATAGTCAGTAGAGAAGAAATTTGAGTTCCTACCTCTGCCCTGAGAGTTCTGGGTATGTCTGGGTATCCTTGTAAAACAGGGAAGGTGTGAAACCAAAACATGTAACCTTGGTTTACTATACTGAGAACCCATTTGTCATCTGTGATGGTAGACCATACCTCTGCATACCTGGCTAACCTTCCTCCCAAAGGAAACCCAGAGTCCGCAGAGGTAGGCACAAGAAGGCCTGAATCATTGAGAATGCTTGCTTTGGGAAGCTGACTTAGAACTCCCTGATTTAGCAGATGAAGAATGCCACTGTTTAGCCCTTTGAGGGGCAGAAGTCTGGCCTCTGGAAGATCTGAAAACCCTATGCCTAGAGCGAACCTGCTTGCCAGGATCAGGGAAAGACCAATTCTTGGAAGGACAATGCCTACTAAACCGAGGAGGGTGAACCTGAAGGAAATCTTTTACAGCTTGCATAGATTTTGGCTTATCCTCCAACTTCTTTAGTACCTCCTCAGCCTTATTACCAAAAGATTGTCCTTGTGCAAAGGAACATCCAGCAATTTAGATTTAACTGGTTCAAAGAGAGGCTGCTCCCTGAGCCAAGCATGCCTTCTAATTATGGAACCAGTGGCTGCTGCTCTGCAGGAAGCCTCCACAGTGTCAAAACCACAATGAAGTGAATGCATATTAACTAAAGTGGCAGAATTCCATAAGTCTTGTAAATCTTTGTTCTCCATCATGGAAGGAATATCTCCAAGTTTAGCCTTAATAGCCTCCAAAGTATGCTGCTGATACCTAAGCATGTGAAAAAGTCAATTTGCGGATCTAATGGCAAGAGTTGCAGAGGTATAAACTTTTTTAACCCACCTGTCCAAGGCCCTAGATTCCTTATCAGAAGGCACAGGGTTTTTAGCTATAGTAGCCTTAACACCCTTGGGGCCTTGAGAAATAATTCCTGGATCAGCAGAAGGGTTTTTAAAAAGGAATTGATGAGATTCAGGAACCCTGTAATACCTATCTGGTTTTCTGGGAGCAGGAGGGACAGAATTAGGAGTTAAAGAATTTTCCATGAAAACATCATCCACAACTTCCAAAAATGGAGGTATAGCCAAAGGCTTATGCTGTGGCAAATCTAAAAATCCCGATTCTTTTCTTAGACTGTGGAAAATCCTGGCATTCCCATTTAAAATGCTCTCTAAGAGTATTCAAAGTATCCCCAAAGGAAAAATCTTCTGGAGGGGAGGCAGAAGGGATAGAGTCCTCAGCATCAGAATCCTCAAAGCCAGAACAAAGTTGAGAATTTCCTTCTTCACCAGCAGACATACTGGAAATCTCAGAATCTGAGACAGGCAAAACATCAGGAGATAATTCCCTAGCCCTCTTTAAAGAGGGGGGGTGAGAGCCCCTAATCAGGGAAAGAAGATCACCAGCCATCTTTACCAACTGAGACTGAGGTACAGGAGGGAAGGCAGATGCCTGCTTGTGAGTAGGTTTGCGGCTGGAAAGTTTACTAGCAATCCGGAGGGACTCGGGAGGCCTAGCAACTGCAGAAGTCTGAATTAAGGTAGTTGGCCTGGTTCTGGTCTCATGTTGAAAAGAAGAAGCGTCAGAAGACATTGCCTGCAAAGCGGCTCCAGACCCATCTGAGGCGGCGACAGGTGGAGGGTCTGAAGACGAAATAGCAGCCTGAGGCATGGAGGACTCTGTAAAGGTCTCAGCAGAGGCTTATGGCTGAAAAACTGTGGACTGCAAGGGCTGCAAAATCGCCTCACTGACTACTGCTGTGCTGATGACCAATTTCACTGGTGCATCATTAGTAGATTTAACACTAGGCCTGTCGTAGTCCTTGTCTTTGAGTTTCCTAGGTATATCCAAAGTTGGGAGACCAGAAGACGTCATACTGATGAATGTAGGCCAGACTCCAAAATGCTTATACGAAATCTTAGCTCTACGGCGTATGGTACGCAGGTTAAAGAAAGCACAGAGATCACAATTAGGGACATCATGCTCAAGGCCCAAACAAGTTATACAATAGGAATGGAAATCACAGTGCAGAATCTGTTTTCTACAGGCAAGACAATTATTAACTTTATCTGACATTCGTTAAAGCAAGAAAAGAGGATCCCCAATGGGGTACTTATCTGAAGGCGTCTTCAACTTGGTAGTCTGAAAGCGAAACGAAGGTAAAGGGTGGATCGGCACTAGTGCGAATTGCATCTGCTTCGGGCTCCGCAGCAAGAAAGACTGAGGAAATGGCGTTGGCTGCCTTCCTTTATACTTGACATACTGACATCAGTTTTACAACCAACGGCAGCCGACATCATATACCAAGGACGCTGGTATTCGGGCCGTCTGAGGGCTACCTGGGAGCCGGATAACCCATATGTGAGGATTGCAACAGTGAAACACAAAGAACATCGGAGCCTTATGGAACACGTTTGTTTGGCTGTGGTGTTTAACAGAAGGTGTCTTCCAGAAATTTCTGTGAGAGCATTCACCTTCAAGTCGCAAACATTTTCTGACCAGTAAAGACAGACTTTTTAACAAATAAAAATAAACCTTTTACTAATTTGTTTATATTTTGCATAAGATTTTAGTTAGAAAATGAACACAATGCTATTCACAGATTTTGTTCCGGTCTTGGAAGCTTGCAGTGTATTCTTAAGATGCTTTTTCTGAAATTAAACTAACTGGAATGGTACAAATGACCAGTGAAAAGGCAGCTGTTGCTGACTATTTTGTCATCCAAAGAGAAGATGGCCAAGAGAGTTTCCTAGAGCAACTTTCAAGTAGCTGAGTTATTACCTGCGAATCACACTATACTTAAGACAATTAATTTATTTTCGCAAGTGAATTCAAGCTCCTTTATGTATCCATTTATTTGTTAAATAGAGCAGTCACCTATCCTACACTCATATGCATGCATATTTACAGAAGTCAGTAATGGCACAACTACACTATATAGTCATTTTACTGTGCATCACCAACCACGTACAAGAGTAGATTTCTCACCTTACAGAGAAACTATAATGCATAAACTACAAAAGCACACTTTCATAATGAATTTCAAAATGAAAATATTTTCTGCAGAAATTCTAATTTTCTTTGTGAAATAACGTAATGCCGGCAGTACTGAGGTACACCTAATCTTCCTGGAACAAACAGGGACACCTTCATTTTATCAGATGTCATCATGTCCCTAGGCTATAATGTACCCCACCATATCCTCAAAAACAGTGCTCCTTAGTTACACAGCAGTTACATAAATTCAAGAAACATGAATGTCTAAAAACAAAGAGACACACAGTCATGATATTACATAAAAAAAGGACAGAAGAAAAGCATGTATGATTAAAATGGCAGACTAGGTGGATGTATAGGTAAAGGAGATAAAAGTGACTATGCTAACAAGACTTAGAACATATTTACACTACAAAACAAGTTCTGAGATATGACAAGAAATAAAAAGATAAAAATAAATAACGTTATTGTTATAAATGAACCACTTAATAATAGCAGAACACATCCATTGTTTTCTATTATCATGTACTATTATTACTACCAGCATACCAAAACAAATGGCCTTACCTTGTGCTTAGACCAATGTCAGAGTAGTATTACACAATACATCATGCCCTGCCTTACCTTAGTAATACAACAGCATTATATTATAAAGGCTTAAGGAGTGTAGCCAAGGAGTGTAGCCATAAAGAAATGGTATAAAAAGTTGTGTCTTTACCTTTATGATGCATTTCAAAAACATGCTTACAAGTGTAAAGCAAGTTCTAAAGGTCAAGTTCCCATCTTATACATATAAAGACAGGCAGTGTACACAAACTCTAACAAGGCTATGGAAATTTTTAATCTGGTTCTAAGTTGTAGTTGTCTAGGTGCAGAACATATATTGATTTCCCACATTACATATCTCTCAAACGAAAGCACATCTGTTTCTTTTCTTACCTACTGAGGTAGGTTATGTATTTTCATCTAGGTAAATGACATCACTGCAATCTTGTTTTATTCCTTGCTCACTTCTCCTCCTTTACTGTACATAAAAGCCTTCATGCAGAAAATCGCTTCACTTCTGCACCCAGTGGTGCTGTTTAATACAGTAGCATGCTCCACTTTTATCTTCTGAGAGTATACTGCATTATTAATCCAGATGCATGTGTCTTCCTTCCTTTACGCTATTTTTCCCCACTCTGCACATTGTTCCCATGTCAGTGGCCACTACTTGAAGAAATTCCTTAAGTCATTTGGCTATCTCCGTATAATCCTGCATTGATTTTTTTTACCTGTGCAAGTTAATCATGCATCACAATATTTACCTCCATTTTATTTCAATTCTACTTTATTAAGGTTGTATTCTCAAAGATTCATGTTATCATTATACCTGAATCTTTACTGATACAAAATTTAATTTCAGTGTCAACTTTATTAAAGTATTTATGTCCAAAGCACTTGAACAAAAGTAACATTATACAAAAAATGAAAAATGAAAAAAAGATTGAAACAATGTAATTTATGTATTAATGAAAACAAACCAAAACACGTAGTTTAAAAACAACAGAAATTGTTTGACAGGGAATCTGAAAACAATGGAACCATTTCAGTTTGGATTTGTCAAGGTCAGGTCATGCTAACTCAGCCTGGTGGATATTTTTTTAAATCAGTGGATAAGCAAAATGGCACACACTGCATACCTCGACCTGGTCAAAGCTTTTGACACAATGCCCAACTCAGGAATAGTAGAAATGCTAAATACACCAGGAATAAATCCCTACATCACTCACTGGATTGCCAACTGGTTCACAGATAGGGAGCAGATAATCAAAACAGTAGAAGTTACCTCTAAAAGACACCAGTCACTAGTGGAGTCCCCTGGTGTGCTGGGATCTTTCCTGCTTGGCATCTACTTCCCTAAATTAAAAGCCAATAGCAAAGGGTCTGGCTGACTAAATTTTCAGATGACAGTAAGCTAGAAGCAGTCAAAGAATCACCAAATGACTTAGCCATCCTGCAGGAATGACTGTCTCAAATAAAAAAAAAAATAATGTAAAAATCATGTTCTCAAACTAAATGCCAAAGATGCATTATTGCATCTTTTGGGATGTCATCTATCCCAGGGCACTGCCACGCTGGCAATATACCCCTAAGAGTTGACCCAGTTGTTCAGAATTTGGGAACTTATGTCAACAGTGACCTAACTTTTGAACATGTCTATTGTTGTAAGAAATTCCTTCTATATTGCACTGTTTATAAACAAAATGATTCTGTCTAGATCTAGGGATGTCATTGTCTCCCTTTATTCAGCATTCATTAGGCCAGTCACTGAATATAATTGCCCCCATTGGCATGTATTTGTCCAGACATATGCAACAATTCAAAGCCATGCCACTATAATTGGCATCCTACAGACGGCTAAAATCAGTCCTGCATCTGGCATGCAAGACACTCTAATATCCATTGGTTATGGATTTACTGCACATCAGCAAGTCTAAAGACACCAGAAATACTCTATTTAAGGATCTGAACCTCTTCTACAACATCAACAGAACAGTTTGGAGGGTACAGGTATATTTTGCGTATGATAACTCTACTGTGGAACAGACTCTCCATCCAAATAAAACAAAGTTCATCCCTGCCCATTTTCAAAAGTAACTTAGATCTATGGATGGAAAACAGAAAATTTACCCCAGGACTGTCCCCTGTACTACTAATGGACAGTTGCAGCTCCTACAGTGCAATGAAAAAGTATTTGCCCCCTTCCTGACTTCTTATGTTTTTGCATATTTGTCACACTTAAATGTTTCAGATCATCAGACAAATGTAAATATTAGACAAAGATAACCCAAGTAAACACAAAATGCAATTTCTAAGTGATGAATTTATTTATTAAGGAAAAAAAATATATCCAAATCTACATGGCCCTATGTGAAAAAGTAATTGCCCCTAAACCTAATAACTGGTTGGGCCACCCTTAGCAGTAACAACTGCAATCAAGCATTTGCGATAACTGGCAATGAGTTTTTCACATCACTGTTGAGGAATTTTAGCCCACTCTTCTTTACAAAACTGTTTTGATTCAGCCATATTGGAGGGTTTCCGAGCGTGAACTGCCTTTTTAAGGTCATGCCACAGCATCTCAATTGGATTCAAGTCTGGACTTTGACTAGGCCACTCCAAAACCTTCATTTTGTTTTTTTAAGCCATTCAAAGGTGGACTTGCTGGTGTGTTTTGGATCATTGTTCTGCTGCAGAAACCAAGTGTGCTTCATCTTGAGGTCAAGAACAGATGGTCGGACATTCTCCTTCAGGATTTTTTGGTCAAGAGCAGAATTCATGGTTTCATCAATCACAGCAAGTCGTCCAGGTCCAGAAGCGGCAAAGCAGACCCAGACCATTACACTACCACCATCATGTTTGACTGTTGGCATGATGTGCTTTTTCTGAAATGCTGTGTTACTTTTACGCCGGATGTAATGGAATGCACACCTCACAAAACATTCAACTTTTGTTTCAACAGTCCACAGAATATTTTCCCAAAAGTCTTGGGGATCATCAAGATGTTTTTTGGCAAAAGTGAGACAAGCCTTTGTGTTCTTTTTGGTCAGCAGTGGTTTTTGCCTTGGAACTCTGCCATGCATGCCATTTTTGCCCAGTCTCTTTCTTATGGTTGAGTCATGAACACTGACCTTAACTGAGGCAAGTGAGGCCTGCAGTTCTTAAATGTTGTTCTAGGTTCTTTTGTGACCTCTTGGATGAGTCATCGTTGTGCTCTTGGGATAATATTTGTAGGCCGGCCACTCCTGGGAAGGTTAACCACAGTTCCATGTTTTCTCCATTTGTGAATAATGGCTCTCATCATGGTTCGCTGGAGTCCCAAAGATTTAGAAATAGCCTTGTAACATTTTCCACACTGATAGATGCCAATTACTTTGTTTCTCATCTGTTCCAGAATTTCTGTAGATCATGGCATGCTGTCTTCCTTTTTGGGATCTTTTGGCCTACTTCACTTTGTCTGACAGGTTCTATTTAAGTCATCTCTTGATTCAACAGGTCTGGCAGTAATCAGACCTGGCTGTGGCTAGTGAAATTGAACTCAGCTTTCCCAAAAATGTGATTAACCACAGTTACTTCATTATTTAACAAGGGGGCAATTACTTTTTCACATAGGGCCATGTAGGTTTGGATAGTTTTTTTCCTTAATAAAATCATCACTTAAAAACTGCATTTTGTGTTTACTTGGGTTATCTGTCTAATATTTGTCTAATATGTAAATTTGTTTGATGATCTGAAACATGTAAGTGTGACAAACATGCAAAAAAATAAGAAATCAGGAAAGGGGCAAATACTTTTTCATTGCACTGTAAATGCTTTATTTCATGCATGTGTCCCCTCAAATTATCTATGGTATGATTCTAGTTATTCTCACTAAGGGTGATATATAATTATCAACCATGGAATGGGTAAGGACAGTCTATACACAGCAACAGTATGCAGGCACGGCAAAAGTGCAGGGCCAAAACAGTACCAGAAGACACACTACAAAACGGGCAGTACAAATTAGGTGAACCACCAATAACTACTTATTGTAAAAACAATAACTAGACAAATTGCTACAGAATGTTACAGACCAGTTTCAGCAAAAGCCTCCTTCAGTGTCTATTTATTATTTTTACAAAAAATAGTTATTGGTGGTTCACCTAATTTGTGCTGGCCATTTTGTGGCGTGTCTTAAGGACAATCTATAACCAAATAGGCTGGGTTATTTTGAGCAGAAAAAGGAAAACTGTCTAGGCTTAAAACTGTCCACAAGGGTAGCTAGTCTGATACTTACCTATGAGCCTATGATAAAATAATTAGAATATACTCTGCCACTGTTACAAATATTCATTAAAAGTAAGGTCAAAAAAGTATGGCATAAGTAAATTCATAAAGTAGGAGAAAAGAGAGCATTCCTTGAGCCACAAACATGCTATAATGTAAAAGTATGGGGAATGAGAAGTGAATGAACTACAACCAGGTTTCTCTAGCTACATTTGGGGAGCTACCAGCAGCACCCAGGTTAGCAGAGTGCAACACCAAAGGCAGGCATGTTGGTAACACAGCAGTAAGAAGTCAAGCTGTGAAAGTTTCATGAGCTGTAATCCATCTAACCAAGCTGTGGAATTTGGTATGAACTGTAATCAATATGACTCACTACTGGAGAAGAAAAGGTAAACATAAGAAATTTTAATAAATGCTTGCTCATTTTTATGTTTTTCTTATTGGATTATATTTATTTCTACTGCAAATTTAGCTGGATTTGCAAGAGCATTGTCATAAGTAGTTTCAAAGTCAAATTTATTTTGAATATATACCACTTCCAAAGTCTCTCCCATTGTAATATAAATGCCATTATATGAAACATGGAGTGCACACTATCCTACTCAGTCTCTTTTCATATGATGACATCTACTCATTTCAGCATAGTCTTTCAAAATTTATCATTATTTGCCTGATTCTGGGAAACTTACAGGGACAGTAGCATGGAGTTATGTATGATGCCCTAGAGAAAAAGCCCCTATTTCAAGTGCCCACTGAGGAAAGTCTATTTATCCAGTGCAATCTTTCCAGTTATGAAAAGGTAGTGAAGAGAAAAAAATGAACTCTGAAATACATTAAAAATAATAACTTACAGTAGAGCCTCAAGTAACAATGGAATGATTACTGCATGCTACCCTTCCCATTTACTGCTATATACATTATCTGGGAATGTAATCCCTGACATTTTCTGCATAGGTGAATAGTATACGTTGTGCATGCACAAACTGCACATGTGCAGCATGCTTATATGATGACAAGATAGGTGTGCCGCTTGTGCAGGTTGATCTTTGAATAAAGCATGTACTGAAGTGCTACTGTTCTTGTGTATGTGCATTTCACAAGTCGGTGATGATGCCAGCTCATGTGTATAAACACCAGTGACATTCAAAAAACAGAATAAATTAGCTATAACAGTGCAAGGGACATCGTGGAGCAAAAAAACAGAAGAAAAGTAGTATGATCAGAATGTCGGGCTAGATGGTTGCATAAGTAAATACTAACAAAAAGGGGCTAAAAATGACTGAACTAACAATACTTTTAAAACTTTTATAATGCAAGATAATTTGTGAAGTGTGATTAAGATACAAAAAAGTCTTGTTTTTTGAATAATGGTATGCTCAGATTTAACAAAGGGCTTATTATGAATTTAAAATTAAAGTCATTAATAGTCAAATATTGCCACAATCAATATGCAGTACATTTATGACTATTTGAAACTAATGATTACCTGTCATGTTAGATATTAATCAGTATATAGTGTGAGGTTATAATTACTGATCATTAAAAGAAAGGAAAGGTATTAAGCCATTCTCATAATGGTTCAGGCAAGCAAGTTAATGGAAAAATACACTAATGACTGTATTAAAAGGTGGCAATTAATGCTTCATTATTACAATAAGTGAATGGAGTAGATGTGTAGAATATAACAAATACAAATTTCAATCAAGCATATATGAGAATGAAAACAGATATTTCTAAGAAAGTCTTGACAATTAGCAAGCACAATGGATTGCTCCAATATACTGCTTTCAAAGTGATATCTACCACTTCTTTATGATAGCAGGCAATGGTCCAAACACACAAAGGAAATTCTAATATGCTGTGTGACCTAAAAGTTACCTGGTTATGGGTAGAATGTCAAAGAACATAATATATTAGGCAAAATATCAGTGATGCATTTATCCCTTGTAATAAAGAACACGTGCAAGACCCTTCCTTCTGATACCCATCAAAATGCTACTTGCTAAAAGGTGTCTTAATATCACTAATTAACAATGGCCCAAGGCCAATGTAAAATAATGACACACAAGGTGTCAACATTGTCACATCAATGCATACAATGTTTAGAAGATCGCTAAGCCTAGAAATTTGGCTGCAAATTAATAATGTCAACAATGTGGACATCGTGGAGCCTTGATTAAAGAGTTAGGACATAATTCCAGAGTCTAGCAAAATTAACTGGTACACCTTTTGAAGCCAATCAGCAAGGCTTAAGCTGGATGGAGATGCAGAGGGTCTAGCATCTCAAAGCATACAATGTTTGTGTTTCAGTTCCCCAATCTATTATACGTCTGGCACCTCAAGGCATACAATGTCCTTATTTCAATTCCCCAATCTATTATACATCTAGTATCTCAAGGCACATCGAGCTCTCATTTCAGTTCCCCTACCTACTGTAACTCCTTCCACAGCTTCTTAGGTTCTAAATATTAGCAGTACTGAAGCAAAATACTATACCTTTTGGAGTTATAATATACACATAAAGGAAACCACTTTGACAATACTGAATGATCTTTTCACCATCCAAAGTGACCTTCATTATAATTGCTCTTAACAGACTGGTATCAGTGGAAAACATTCATCTTTGGCTTTTGCCTTGCCATTAAAAGATATTCTGACCTATGATCTTTACTAAACATGACAAAATCTTATCCTTTTTTTTTTCCTTTACAGACGTAACTTTCTGGGGATTAAAGGACCACACCATTCTTTATTAATAGCCAGCTCCTTCTGCATTTACCACTATGACATTTCTTGGCTGTTACTGTGTTAACTTCTCAGACAGACTTTTACCCTATACTTGGACAGCTTGATAATTACTCGGGTTTCATTATGGGACAGTTTCTATTCTTTTAAATGCAGAAGACAGTTCTCTGATCCAGAACCATAGTTAATAACATAGCTTCGACAAGCCTACTCATCCAAAAAGGAGGTGTAGTCTCCTTTAAAACAAAATAATGCACAGAACCGTCTTGCTCAGGACAACTACTTTTGTATCAATGCATAACAAAAACTAGGAAAGTAAATGAAGATTTTGTCAGAGTCAGACAATTAATCACGCTTGGCAATCCCATACAGTTCCAAGGGGAAATAAATATCTGGCCACTGCAAACAAATCCAGCTCAGAAATTTCATCCAGTGAAGATATAACAAGTGTAAAAAGCATTGGGTGCTTACTATTTATAAACCGAGCCATGACAATGGCCACCATAATCTTCACCTGACCTTTGGAAGCTCCAGCCTCACTATTCAAAGCAATCATGTTCACAGAGTTTCATTCACCTATAATCAAAACACAATGCTCGCATGTGTGCAGCTATGCATACATACAACTGCAATAGTTGAGAACTAGTCTGAATGTCACTTCAGAGCAGACTTTTTGCTGTTATCTTTGTTTTATTCTCACAGTTCTAACCAGACTGCCTACCTAGCATATACTTTTTGTCTCCAATCCCTACTGAGGCTAAGGATGTGATGTTTTGCAATTATGTCAACAGTATCTGGAGTAAGTTATCCAAAGTAATCTAATGGGCCACCTCTAAGTTGTCATTTTAAAATGTCCTATAAATACTTGTGTTATCAAATTACAACTGAAGGAAATGTCAAACACCACAAGCTATGGATAAACTATCACAGTTTGCAATAAAATATTCATGTCCACTGTTTGTTAATTCAGACTTCTTTTTTTGTTTTGTCTAGTGGATGTTTAGGTGTTCTGTAGTAGTTTTTGCATTTACCTAATTTAACCTAAACGTATTATTTCATGTTCTGTTGATAAATATTCCATAAATCTCCAAAGAAAATGGGTTTCTGGCTTAAAGAAATGCCCCAGTTAGAAAATATAAAATTAACTAAATAAATAAATAAAATAATTGTTCACATTCCTGTAACTGTACTGCAATCAATGCACCTTCATCATTCAGGAAGTTTACTTACTAACTTCAACCAGTTGGATTAAGTAAATTAAACTGATAGCTCTAAGTAATATCAAAGTCTTGATAAAGAAGAAACACAGTCTTTCCTTAGAATTCTTATGGGCCTGTAACACCTTCTTAAACATTTCTTAGATCGCATTATAAATGACTCACTACTAAAATAAATCAAGATTACTAGAGTAGTCTAAAGCAGCTGCAGTAATTCTTCAAACTAAGAACAGCCGAAGTGAAATGGAAGAGTCATACAATCCCATAAACCAGCTCTGTTACATAAAATCGTAAAATTGCAGTACCCTTTCAATTCAAGAACTATCTGCAATAATATGACTTAGTGTCTTTACAGCAACATTGTTGGCATAAGAGATACAATGCAATCTTATACTTCTGTCTCTTACTAGTAAGAGTTATAATGTCATGGATGCAGAACAGCTAATAGTAATGTGCTCACAGACAGAGCTCTCTGAAGCCTCTGGAAACATTAGCTGCCATGAAGTTCTTCATCCGGTAGCTAACCACAGTCTAGCTGGTGCCACTTGAAAACTAATTCTCTAACTAGTTAATCAACAGCTCACTTATAATACTCACATGCACCCTTCCTTCCATTTATGCACAGCTAATAAATGGAGAGCAACAATGGTGTATATTAGGACCTTTACTTTTCATATTATTATCTTTACTCCCTCTCAGAAATATAAACAATGCCTTATTCAAGTGGTCTTTGATTCTCAAATAAGTCAAAGAGTGCCAAATACCGTATGTGTACAAACCTAATCACTGTGGGAACCTAGTTTACTAGTCACAGGTTTAGTGCTATTTTCAAGAACATAATGTCCATGTTATAGGGAACACAAGAAATGTGACCAATTCATTTTCAAATGTCTACAACAATCCCCGCAGTCTACAAAAAGTGAGATTGTTTGCATATACTATGCAGAAGTCTACCTCATCGCCTCAGTAACTTCTTCAAAATAAATTAAGGCAGTAGTCAGCAAAAGGAAAAGCTTGCTTCCTTTTCTCACTTGATGCCGTTAGGAAGTTTCCAAGAAAAAAAGTCCTCAGTTCTTCTCATTTAAGTGCACTTCACTGTAGCAATGCAGTGACTGTAGATGTACACTAAACTCTCCAAGGTGATGTCATCAGTGCCTCTCCTAATTAAGAGAAGATGATTACCCACCAGCCAAACAGAAACCCAAATTCTAGCTAGTCTAACTTGCTGTCTACTCTTATCTCTTGAAAGATTTAGATTTAAAAGCACTCTTACATACATTTTCGCCTTTTCTAAACGGCATTGTGCACTTCCTAGTCTCAGCCATACCTGTCTATGGGACAAAGGTCCAAAATCAGGGACATCTTTAAAATATCACACTGATTCACTTAAGAAGTTAACAGAACAGCAGGTTTTGGTTCGACGTGCATTTTCAGAGCAAAACAAAGTACAGAACTCTACTGTCTGTCATTATTAACTGACTGCAATCCCCAGTGACTTACAATAAAATCAACAATTTATTCATTTATTTGTCTTTGTTGACCAGGAAACGTCTGACTGGTTAAAATCTATTTTCAGAAGAGGCCCAGGGAGAACAGCTCCACATTTAAGTTACAAATGATGTACATTTGTAATTGCAGGGTAAAACATCTATATGTGAGCTTATTTACATGATCTTTAAATATTTTTAATTATTTATTACACAAAAATACCATTTTAACACAAACAAAAGAGAAAGTAACATAAACTGGCTAATTACTGAATACAGAAATAACAACTAATGTATTTGTAGCATGATGGTTGCAGGAAAATATCAAAATGGGGTGTTTCAGTCTTTCAAGGGGCAGCTCAAAATATGAGGCACAGTCAGGGATTGTTTATAAGTATGTTAATCGCAGACTATAATACTGGGAAATGCAAAATAAGGTACACTTAACGTCAGTCACATTACTTGCAGTTTTAAGACAATTGAGTGTGGGGAAAAAACACTGTAATAATTTGTGATGTAAGCAATGCCTTTTAGCAACTGCGTAGTGAGCACATCACTCAAAATGGTAAACTCAGCATGTACGTGTGACCAGACCACCAAAAGGGGAAGCACAGTTATCCATGACCTCTTCGAGAGGATGGTGACCCACCAATCTTACATTAAAAGACAGATACAGATCAGACCAAGACAGTGACTCTGGTATGTTCCAGTTTGCATTTCAGCAGATAGGATCGCCCACACCTCTGACAAGAAAGTAACCAATTATCTAAGTCAGTCAACAGCACTCTGGTACAAATGCTTCTTTGCAGGGTCCCTGGTGGAAGAGGTTTCCTTAGAAACCAATCAGCTAACTGTTCCAAGCCCAGTGAGGCTGTAGATGCGTTGTCTAGACTGTCTGACAGAGTTTCCCCAGTCTCTAAACTGTAGTGGCTTGGTGATACATTTTCAATAAAGAAATAATACAATTGTCACTAGAAATTAATATAGAAAAGTAGAGCTGCTAGAACATTGGTAATGCTAAGTAATAAATCAATGACATAGGACAGTGGACAAATGTAGCACTGTGCTTGTTAAAAAGATATGAAACTAACTGATGATAAAGTAAATTAGTTCTGTGGCAGTAATGCTGACCCCAGCCAAATGAGGTACACACTTGAAAACTAACTTCAAATGAGTATAACGTTTAAGTGCTACATCTGCTCCTATGCATGTTGGTCTTCCTGGCCAAGATAAAAGCGGAAAAAAGACACATGCATTCCATGTATGCACAGTATGTGCATGGACATATCAGTGGCTAGGCACTGTACTCAAGTATAAAGATCCTACAGTCCTACAGTTAACAACACTTTGAATACCAACTCTGCTCATTGTGTATCTATTAATGTTTCACTGTGAATGTGCAGTTACAGCAAATCCATACCAATTAATGCTTACATGAGACACAACAGTATGCTTCTGAATAAGAAAAAAAAACAAACTTCAATCACAGAGTAATCTATTTGACAGCAATATGTCCACAGCCAAATTCCTGAAAGTCAGTAATACATTGACTAGTAGACTTTTTGGGCTCGCTACCTGAAAGTGAAGCTGCCATGATTCTAGAAGTACTTGGGTTTTCTCATTACAATAAGCAGCTCTCTTATGTAAAGTTTAAACATTCAAAAGGCTGACTGTTTAAGACTCTATAAATGGATTTTGAGGCCAGACTGTTGGGTTGATACCGCAGTTTCTACAATAGTGGACAATGACGAAACAGTGCAAGGCCCCAAAGGAACTTGAAAGTGCTGCTTTAAACTGTTCTAAACTCACCTGCTTCTTGCACAACATAAATCTAAGGATAAATCTAAACACCTGTTTACGTTTACCCTTTAACGCTAATGTGTGCATCATCCTGACCCTTCAACCAGAAAGCAAACTGCTTTCTCTCTCCAACTACTAACTCCTCAACAACAAGGCACTAGCTGATTTTTATCTAACTTTTTTATCTAACTCACCAATCACAATTAAAGGCAAAATTATTTTCTTTGAGAACAGAAGCATCCTTTTATATTTTTTTTAAACAAGAAACATCTTTATTAAATTATCACTTATGACACAGGCAATCATCTATTTCTGTAAATGAAAACACACCATACTGACATAATCCCAGCTGCAAGCATTTTACATTACAAACCACATTGACATAATCCAAGTTGTAAACATTATACATCACTTATAATTGACCCAATCATTGTCAAACATTACATAGCTCATTCAAGTCCTGCCTTTTTTTAAACCTCATTCCTCCCCTGTATGTACTGCTCTCACAGTTCCAAATTTTTCTTATGTAATTTGTTACTACCCTTTTTTAAAGATCCTAGTTCCAGTTGTTTTATCTCTGTTACTATATTAACTACTTCCAGGATAGTTGGTTTAGACTTTGATTACCATTTTCTAGTAATTGCTATTTTGGCAGCCACTGTAATTAGACTCAGCAAGGCCTGACTATGTCTAGGCAATTCTGATTCTGTATCATAGCTCAGAACGATAATTTCCCTAGTTACACCAATTTCTTCACCCTGTTATCTTCAATAGAGTAGTCTGCAGAGTATCTTTAAAGTCTACCAACTCATTACATTTCCAGAAAATATGTTCCCAATTACCTCTTTTTACACATCACACCTCCAACATATGCTGTCTACCTGAGGAAAAATTTTCTGGAGTCTACTTGGGGTATAGAAATATCTATGTAAACATTTCCAAGCAAAAATCCTAAAACTTACAGATTTTGTTGCATATTTGGGAGACATACATATAGTCCTCCATTGTTTCTTTGTCAATTGCTTATCCAGTCTCTCGTCTTAAGCCTTTCTAATATCCTCTGATTGATCATTCTATAAATATTTTTAGTCATTTTTGCTCATGTAATAAAGGAACATGCATACTGAAACAGTTCTTTGTTAAGGATACTGTGCTACATAAACCTTAGATCCACTCAGGGTAATACTTCAAGATAATAAGATGACAAAACCAACAGCTGACCAGAAAGTCACTTTTGCAATGAATGACCATAAAACCCCAAGTTACAGAAGAGGTGAAAGAGCTTTTCCAAAATGTGTGTGGTCCCTGTTATCATTTACTTCTAAATAAAATGAGGGAAAAAAAACTAATAGAAGCTTTCCAGAATTTATGTTTCTTATTATTTGCTTGACACAAACTGATTCAAAAATATGTATCAAAACCAAAGCACCACTAAGCAGATAAATGATTCTGCAGTAACCAAAAGCAGAATGTGAAGAAATAAAATAAAACTGCAGAAAAAAAAACATGGCTAAAAGCATAAAAGTTTTATTCATTGTAAGCGCTTTCACACCAACAAAGGACGCTTCATCAAACCATAAAAAACAATTAACTAACAAACAAATTAAAATACTTTGACAAATCGTGTAATGATAAGACAACCAAGTATGACACTGAGCACAAAATACAAAGTAGAAATAAGAACACAGACAAATTTGCTAATCATTCATTTCCTTAAACCTCATGCATTAAGGACAGGTCTTAAAGGAACCTTCCCATTTAAACCTAGTCCCTTGTCCACTTGCAACTTAACTATCCAGTGTAATTCATGTTGTTCCATTTTATTTCTAAAAATCACATAATCTTATACTTTCCTCTAACTGTTCAATAACCATAAATTTAAAAATATGGAATGAATAAATCACGAAAGAACTACCATGGACATCAAAAAACTCTTGAAATCCTTTATTAAAATGAACCATTGATAAAAAGAAAATATTTGTAGAAAAATATATAAAAATACAAAAAGGTGCACCATTCAAGATGGATAAGCACTTTCAGGATTCCCCTTCCTCAGATCCTGTTGCAACTGAAAAAATGTTCCATTTAAGGAAGGCTTAACCAATCAAGATGTTCACACAGACTGACACCTCCAGTGTAAGCCAGAGGTAAAACATCCTATCAGGACATGATGGTAAAGTTACACGCTCCCTAGAATCCAGGCAGTGAAAAAACTTCAACTGTAAGTTAAAACATCACTCCATTAGGTGTGCATTTACTATCGAAATAAACACTGCTCTGCTAGAGCAGATATCGGTCCTCTTTCTTCAGATGGATTCAAAAAATAATAATGCAACACCTTGGTTAAAACACAATGAAACACCTTAGTTGCAGTTGGCTCGCACCTTTAGGGAAAAGTCTAGCCAGAAACTGGATGGCAAAACAAATTAGAAACATTGATGTACTGACAAGCCTTGCATTTTCCAGATTTAGTCCCTTGTCTACCTTTAGTGTGTTGAGATCTCCTAGTAGTTTCACCTTCTCCTAGTAGTTTTACCTTTATGACACAAGAGTCGCTTGATGTTCTTTTTATTTTTAAAGGTAAATCTGCAACTGCAACAGCAAGCATTTAATATATGTGGCTGACTTCCAGGATTGCAATGCCTTCTAT
This sequence comes from Protopterus annectens, assembly GCF_019279795.1. Classification (NCBI taxonomy): domain Eukaryota; kingdom Metazoa; phylum Chordata; order Ceratodontiformes; family Protopteridae; genus Protopterus; species Protopterus annectens. The sequence continues at coordinate 277,304,273 of NC_056743.1, forward strand.
ATAGGGAAGACAGATCTCCAATTTAAGGAAAGAATTCTTCACCGTGTACGCAACATTGACCATTCTAACAAGACCAATGCTTTAGCACAACATGCTAAAATGAATCCTGCACACTCATTTAAGTTTATGGTGCTACAGTTGATTCCTGAGGTGATGTGCAGAATTGCACTGAAGTTGCTGAAATTGACTGGATCATCAACTTATGAGCTGTTCATGAACCTGGACTTAATGGTGTGGTACCATTTGTGACGTCCGTGCCTTGGCCCAGTAATCAAGGAGCCTCAATCCTCACCACTAACACCAGTGAGGGGCGTCCACATTGGGAAGGATAACAAATACACAAACAGTAAAGTACAATTTCTCTTAAGAGCAAACAGAGATCACAGTCAGTCTGGGACTGGTTTCTCCCTTTCTCTGTAGATCCCCAATAAAACTCCCCACTGGCACAGCTATAGGGTCCAGATCTCAACCTAGCTAAAACCTCCAGCACCCTCTCTGACCAACCAGTGCTTAGTGTCCCTGCCCAAGTAGCTCACACACACACACACACACACACACACACACACACACACACACACACACACACACACACACACACACACACACACACACTGTAAGATACGAGTATATATACACACACACACACATACACTCCTGGGGAAGGCTGGCACAGGTTCCCCAGCTATGCCCCTTCATGCCAGTCTATAAGTTAGTACCAGCTGCCACCAACTACTAATAGCTACTAAAAAGGCCCTTACCAAAAGGGTCCAATTATTACTGTGCAATATTATTATCCAAATAGTAAGTGTGACTGAGCAACAAGACTTTTGGAGTGACTTTGTACAGTATCACTATATACATGCAATGTACTCTAGAGCTTAAATTATCTCTACACAAAACAGCCACAGTTGAAAAGTTTAAAAATATGTAATAATAAATAATAAAAACAAAAGACAATACTTCTTACTACATAGTGCTAGTCAGGAGTTCAGACATCACAGCAAATGTTTAAAAATAATATTGTAAAATAGTTCTGACAAATATAGAAAACAGCTAGACTAAACTTACTATTTTCTATCTTTTCCATAGAGCAATCACAGTTCTAAATAAACTTACATATAGAGCAAAAGCAGAGTACTGGTGAGTTGTTGTCAGCTTTAGACAAAATCCAAAATGCTGTCCTTTCTTTCTGTCCTTAAATTGATAACACAATACTGCTTCACATTAATCATTCTTGACACTTATTGGTTTCTCGGTCTAACAGAAACTCTAAATTTAATATATTTTTTATCTTGCACCTGGTCAGGAAACCACAACAATTAAAGACATGATATATGTAAAATCTAGCAATTAACTCTGGTCTTAAAACAATAGAAAGAATCTGCTGGTTCAGACATCATGGTTCCAAGTTTGAGATCAGTCATACAATGCTTGACTTATCAGCTTTCTTCCAGCAGAGTTGCACTGTTGTTACATTTTTGATGTTCAACAGTTAACATATTTGTCTTCCATTTAAGAGAACAAGCCTGTGGCTTATATTAATACTTACAAATGACAGAATTATCTACCAGATTCTATCTAGCTAGGCTGGCAGCCTTCACATATCTTCACACCATTAAAACCTATTCTAAAGACCAAATGTTTCAAAACCTGTCACTGATTTTCTCAGCTAGCTCTGAGTCAAGGAAAAGTATGCACCTCCCCTTTCTTTGCTATTTCTTGTATAGAAAAAATTCTATTGGCATGAACTGGAGGGATTGGCTTATATATGCACTCTGATTGTTTTAGGCTATTCCATTATGGTTCATGCACTGTGACTAACAGCATTTTATGTGACAAGATTCATCAAGAGAGTATCAATTTATTACATCAAATTTTATTTTTAGCTAAGGTGTTGCATTAGTTTTTAACCAAGGTGTTGCATTATTATTTTTTAAATCCATCTGAAGAAAGAGGACCAGTATCTGCTCTAGCAGAGCAGTGTTTATTTTGAAAGTAAATGCACACCTGCACACCTAATGGAGTGATGTTTTAACTTACACAAAGTTTTTCCACTGACTGGATTCTAGGGAGGGTGTAACTTTACCATCCTATCTTGATAGGATGTTTTACCTCTGGCTTACACTGGAGGTGTCAGTTTGTGTGAACTTCTTGATTGGTTACGCCTTCCTTAAATGGAACTGACCCTTTCCAGAATATAGACATCATCAACAAACCTACGATAAAATTTTATACAGGGGACAAATTAATTCCGATTTAACACATACTCATTCTTCCATTAAGCCAGAATGATATTGGCATAGCTACAGGCAAAAGAAGTGCCCAAAGCTATGCTGAGTTTCTGCCAATAGTATTTATCAAAAAGAAAAATATTACTCTCTAAGATCCCTTCTAACAGGAGACATAAAAGACCAATCTGTTTGCCACCATACTGTCTATTATCCCCAGGAAGAGTCCTGACAAATTCAAGGCTTTGGTCATTCAAAATTACAGTGAATAAAAAATTGATGCCTAGAATGATCATCAAACATTCATTATTAATATCAACTGGATGTGTATCAGTAAATAAATCTAGCAAAAATTGTTTAGAATCACTCAGAACTCTTTTCACTAACTAATTAAAAATGTTAGTCTAAACTATGGACATTACGAAGGTGTGCTACATTAAGCTGCTAATGATCTGTATTATGTGATGACTTTTATATTCTCACTGTGTTGTCAATGTTAAAATAAAAGTTCACACAATATAAATATATATGTGGTGCTGCGGTAGCGTTGTCGCCTCACAGTAAGACGCTGTCCGGTTTGATTCTCAGCTAGAGCGTCTTCTACGTGGAGACATACGTGAATGGGCGTACCTTCGTTGAAGGTTGTGCATCAGGGCTGGTAACTTGGCATGTAAAAATCAACTACCAATCATTAGCGGACCGGAGTTCCATTGTGGCGACCCCTAACCGGGAAAAGCCGAAAGACACAACAACATAAGTATCAAACTGTAGAACACCTAAGCTGGTTTTAGAGGCATCTACCCCAAGCTCATACATCCTTAAAATCTTTAATGATTGCTGAATGTAACTCAGGAAATGGCAGGTATTCAGATTTCTGAAGTCCCTCTTCTTCTTCGCTAATGTTTTGCTTAGAAACAGAAAATGCAACAGTCAGGTAATTAAAATGCTGGGGAAGTGTAGCACCTGAAAATACAGATATGTATACAGAGCCCTGCCATTTTATTGTTCTATAAGTTGTGTGTAACTATCCTTTTCCAACTCTTCAAACTGGCATACGTACACGTGTGAGTGTGTGTGTGTGTGTGAGAGTGTGTGTGTGTGTGTGTGTCTAATGACAGGGGTGCATTATTCTTCACATTTAACGTATTACCTAAACGTCAGTGCATCATCTAGAATTTAACTAATATATAAAACAAGGAATGCTAGGTTTTGAAGCTGTCTGCCCCTAGTCAGAAAGTAGCAGAACATGACAAATATGCAAAATAGTGCACCAGTGCCTTGCATCACTACCTCACCCCCCACTCAACAGTTGCAAGAGTCATCTTCCATGACAACATCTGCACTAATAACAAGCTACAAAAATGCAACCGCATTGTGATCTGTTGACAATTACATATACTTCTTTCCACTTGATAATGGAATAGTCATGCTGTGCCACACAGGCACAAATTGCCTATGACTACTTGAGTAACACCAACACAGAGAAAAGACTTTCAAGTTAAATGAGGACAGCACACACACACACACACACACACACACACATACACACACACATTAACACTATGTAAAAGGCTTTGTTTCCTGAGCTAACTCACTTAATGTACCACTTTCCAAGGTTCCACAACCTCAGGCAAACTCAAGTATGCATACAGAAATTGCCTAACCATGTTTTTGACAGTCTGGAATACACAATTACTGCTAATGCATGTTTGTCACTGTCACAATGCCCAGCAGATATTTACAAGCAATAATATTTGATTTGTTACATTGGTGGTAGTGGTTAGCGTGGCAAATATGACATCAAAGTCCTAAAATACTTTTCAACCTTGTAACACAAGAAGGACAAAGCCTAAAGTAATTGGGAAACAAAGGCCCCAAAATAGAGACAGACTTTAAATATATAAACTTAGAAAGTTGCAAGAATAACAGGTTCTGTCTTAGCATACATTTTCTGAATGATATAAAGTTTGAAACTAGTATGTGTTTCACTATTTAATGACTTGGACCTCAGTGATTTGCCAGAAAAAACACACATTTTATGAGGAGCCAACCAAAAATATGTGACAAAAATCTGGACATTCTGTGAAATTCTGGACAGTTGTGAGGCATACATGAAACGTGTCATCATAGCTCTGGTTTTCATACTCTGACTAAACTTTCAGAAACGTCCCAGGATTTTTTTCTACAATTAATTGCCTTATATTTCATAAATACCTAATCATCAAATGTAATGGGCTAAGTATGGCATAATAAAAAACAGGATTAGGATTTTGTAGCCGAGGAGGAGAATGGCTAGTTAATACTTTTGGTTGGTCACCAGATATGCCGCAATGCATGTGTAACAACATGCTCCTACATTACTGTGTCCCTCTGAAGTGTATGACAGCTTCTGGTCATATAAAAATAAAGTCACTGACAAAATTCACAAAACTCTAAGCCAGTGAAGTCTATAGCAGCTATTATTTTGTGTTAGCAGATCAGGCTATCTTTACTTCCCACATGGAATAATCAGGAAGATTTACAGCAGTGATAGGAGTTCAATTTTATAACAAACTATAACTCTGAAATATTGTTCCACAAAACTTTTTGAAAAGCCTTTGAAGCACATGCTTATACTTTTATTATAGAAGCACTATGCCATTAGTCAAGGCATACAGGATGTAGGAGTAAACAATGAAATTATTGTTTTCTAGACACAGACTAATGGGGCAGAGACCAGGGCCAGGAAGTGTGAGTTACAAAAACAGAAATGGGTTTGTCACACAAGTTCCAAAAGGCAGAATGCAGAATGAGCAGTCATGTTACAAACAGTTTGCTACTATTTCCTAAAATATTTAGGCTAAAGGGAATAGGCAAGAAAAGTGCTTATTTTTCAGATGCATTCCTTCAAATGCAAAAAATGACAATAAAGATATTACTGTTGTTTCTCTCTAGTGATGAAAACTGAACAGTACAAAATACTTACAAAGCTGTACTTTGAATTACTTATGGGGCACTGCATAAAGAATGCTGGCTAAGGAGATTACTTACTAGATGAGCAAGGAATCCCAGTGTGTTTGCATTCAGTACTATAAGCAGGGTGCCCCATGTACGAGGTCACAGTGTTAAACTTCCTATCTTATCAGAAGCATAGTTATTCATTGCTTCAAGCTGCTGCTTATACTTTTTTATTTTATTTTATTACCTTATTAGATAGTATTTACATTTTTGACAGGTTGAACAGTCATAAATATTTTGTTTTGTTGAATACATGTTCAGTGTTATACATTGGTAACCCCCCCCCCCCCCCCCCGCCCATTACAGTGAGGAAATTATTTGAATTAAATTAAGTAACTTTGAGGGATTGAAATATACTTGTCCTATAATACCAGGATACATGTGTTTCATATATTTAATATAAAGTGTCCTAACATACTTAAAAGATTTAACAGATTTACTAAGTAATTCATACAACAGTAATGACTAAACCCATGTGCACAGATAAATAGTTAGAATGAAACAACATTTTTAACTGTGATGGGAGAGTAGCAAAAGAACTAGCCTGACTGGAAACTATTTCACAGAGTTGACAACATACCTCTCAACCTCTTAGCACAAAAACTGTGGACAAAGCCTAAAAAATGGGGAGAAAAAGCTCCAAAATAGGGACAGATTTAAAACATATGAAGTTGTTAGAATAACAGGATTTGTGTTAGCATACATTTTCTGAAATATATAAAGTCTGAAACTTAATGACCAGGATATTACTCCTCTCATGCTGCATGTAAAACTTCATTTTTTTATTACAGGAAAGTATTTGATTCAGGTGCACACATTTAATAAAATGTTGAACTATACACATATTTTGCTGTGAAGTATTAATAAGGAAGTACACCTTGACCTTACAATTTCATAGTTTCATTATAATTTTCTAACTAAGAAGGGAAGGTATCTTATCAGGCCTTCACTGATACCAAAATGATTCCAACTCTTTTCAGTGAAAATGGTTTCTTCACCATTTAACATGCTCTTTCTGATAAGTAGGAGTATGCCTTCAGACATGCGGGAGCACCAGGCCAATCAGATGCTTTTGAACAACTCTCTTGTGCATCATTCATGCTCATCATACTTTGCTGGACATGAAGTATCCCTGCAATCTGATTTTACATATGTGCTCCCTATAGCACCAGTTCCCCAGGAATATTCTGCTTTAGGGTGCATGGACCCAGAGCATACCTCATCTCACAATACCCCTGTCATTCCACTTAGATGCTGAGGCAGACCTCCATGGATGACTGATAGCCATCATCCAGGCACCCATAAAGGGTTATAATTTTACCACCATCCCCTGGCTTACATCCTAACAGCAGGCCAATATCCCCAACTTCCTGCAATACCACTCCAATGATATGTGCCTGTGGAATGTGGCTATGATGCACAGTCCAGTTTGCTGTACGTAGATCAATATCCACATAGTCCTGCAATACCAAAAAAAGTGATGCCTGCTGAATGTGGCTGCTATGCAAAGCAAGGCTTGATGGATGTGGATTGACATCCATGTGGTCCTATAATGCCACTCCAATGACATATGCATGCACCTATATGCCAGATGAAAGTGACCAACATTTGTAGAGGACAGTTTGATAGATGTGGACACATACTGCATACTTCATCCTCTATTATAATAAGGAGTCAGTTAGGCAGAAGTTCATGATACACACCTCAATCCAGGGTGAGCAAGCAGACATTGGTCACTTACTTGCACCCTCCTGCTTGTCAGATCCTCCAGAGTCCATGCTGATTATTGAACCATAATTATCTTGTCAGACTCACTGCTTTATTTCTCTGCACCATGACAGTAACCACCAAAGATTCTGAAGAACAACTCTCTTCTGCCAAGAAGCACAGAGCAGGATTCTCTTGTTATCTTCAGTCATTACAGGGACAAGGATATGCTTCTAAGGTACAGCTTTCCACAGGTATAGCAAATACCTTGAGCACAAAAAAAGTGAGAGTATTTGCTTCCTACTGAAACTTCTATTTTAAATTTACAATCGTGTCCAGGCTTTGTGAATCCTGTAATAATTTGGTCAAAATGTCTCCTCACAAACAAAACGTGATCACTGCCCACAGTATAAGACATAGGTCCTGAACAATACTCGGAGAGTGCAGAAAACCATTTAGAGCAATGACTGCAGTTCTTCCAAAATACTTCAATTCCAGGTGCAAAACTTTTCAAATTGTATGCTCTCACTTTCTGGGTTTACTGTTTTACTTAAGTATTGCTTCCAGATCTGGCATAAGTAAGTGAAATGTGGATCTCAGAATTCTTGATCAAAACATTTCTACTGGAGACAAAAGTGTCATCTGTGAAGCGCACTTATATATGAACCATTCTAACTGTGTTTCTACAATCTCATTCATCATTTTTTTCATCCCACGTTTCAGAGTAGTATGACATTAGGGAACTATTACATAATGAACACTATTTTCCATCATAATATTTTTAAATTCCATAATGGTGCAATGTGAACGGAAGAAATGTGGAAAATGCGTACATTAGTAGCAAGTAGAGAAAACTCCTGGAAGAACCTCATGCTGATCAGGACTGAATGCAGGAATAGTTAAGGAGAGGCAAATTCAAACCAAAAGATGAAAAGTTAATATTGGAGGCCCAAGATAGTGGGCTCCGTACATGTTAGTTTACAATCCATTGAACAATGGGGAGAAACATGCAATTGCTGGTTGTGACATACTAATGGCACAAGGACTGTATACTGAAAGGCATAATAATGTGGCAAAACTGTTGCAGTGGGGATTGTACAAACATCATGGTACTGAAGTGGCTGAAAAACACTGGAAACATGAGCCACAAAGCATCACAGAAAATGATGAAGTTTATATCATATGGGATCATCCATTACCAACAGTTCAAAAGGCAGATGCGAGAAAACCAGATATAGTGGTCCATGAAAGAAGACAAAAGTAGCATTGATCATTTAAATCACTACACCTAGTGACTACAGTGTCTTGCCTACAGAGACACAAAGTCATAAAATATCAGGATTTGCAGGCAAAAAACGAGAGCAATGCAGAAGAAAGATACCCAGACAATTCCAACAATAGTAGGAGCAACAGGTTTTATTGTAAAGAATCTACAATCTTATTTAGATACGTTACCAATACATGTAACTCCATATGACTTGCAGAAGGAGTCATTACTTGGGAACATTGCAGATGCTGCAAAGAGCACTTCTGGCTGACATCAAATATTTAAACAATATTAATTTTATGAACTTTAATCGCACTTTGACTTAGGAATGGAGTCCATTCCCATCATGGTATTAGAAACCTGAAAGACTTGGAGAAATTAAAAAAGTGAAATGAGATCACTTATTACATCCTAGCATTTCAGGCATAATGCATACATTAAATTTTGTCTCATGTTTTCAATGGCTGCATTGTAAGGTACTAGAAGTCATGTCAAACACATCCATTTATACCATAGTTTATATAATTCTGATAAGACAAAAAGAATAAGGAAAAAGGAAGTGGTTAGGGTAGGTAACATAAGAAAAGGAAGGATTATGTGTTACAATCACAATTAGAAGTTATATCTAAGAAAGAAATATATGACTCATTATTTCAAAATGTTTCTGAACAACAGACCTGCATTTTCATTCAATAAAATAAACATTCAAAAGAGCACCTATGTCAGCTGCAATATACTACGGAGCTGTCCCAGTTATTAAACTTAATTGTCTACATTCATTAACTGATTAACTATTTCCACTGTACACCATATATGACCAGTTCCGTGGTGTATCAGGATGAAACATTCTTGTTTATGTTCCTCTGTTTTGCACTCCATATAAAGAAGGGGGCAATGTACAACCAATACAGAAGAATAAATGAAAAAAAAAACAGAAGAAACAAGAAATTCAGCTAGACTTCAGAATGGAGGTTCAAAGCAACAAATATGTACTTAAGACTAAATCACATGCCAAAAGTTTAAAGAAATAGCATTAATAAAAGATAGACATTTTTTGCACCTTTCTGCTACCCCTAAAAGGCTGACCCATAAGTCAGAAAAACACTTTTGCTGCTCTATTTATTTACCACTCATACTCAAATCTACAACTAACCATTTTTCCTCATTAACTTCTAAACTTTTAATTATTCAGGTCCAATACCACGTACACTTTAACCACTAATCATCATCTGTTAACTGCAATCTCCTAACTGTTACAATGTGCAGCTCATGTGTGTCTCACTTAAAGTCCTTTTTCTTCATTGTTCAGCAGGGATAGAGCTGCTCGATTCCCACATGTACATCACATGATCCAGGAAATTTATATAGGATGAATTTCCATGTCAGTCGTTCCTATTAAGTATGGTATGTCATAGAAACAGAAAATACACCCCCAGTCCATACACTGTCTTTCCCATACCACCAGCATCGGAAGAGATGGGGTACTAAGAGGTACATTCTGTCAGAAAAGACTGATGGAGCAATTTTCACATAAAGGTCTTCTATTGGGGACTAGAAAATGTGTACTAAATGTCTGCATGATCACTTCTCTAGTCTCTATGTTCATCTTGTTTTCCACAATTTTCTCATAGGATTTCCTCTTACTTCAGACTAGGAAGGGTGACATTATTAGGGTTTTGGTAAGCCAGAAAGTAGTTCTGTTGGGAGACATTCTCATTCTAACTGCTTTCTGCTTGCCTGTTGTGGGTATGCATGCCTGAGGTAGTTCCATACTTTATTTATTTTAGGAGAAAATGGCAGAGTTATAGGCACATACAGGAATCCTCCTGAGGAATACTTGACTCTACATTGATATCACTAAATTGCCTTAGTGTGACCTTAATAAAATGCTGACACCCTTGAGAGAGGCCTACATGGGCCCAAGATTTTGGAACACCAGCCATCTCTGGAATTCTGCCCCTCAAAAATTCTAGAATGATTATCAGTATCAAGTATGATCCAGCTCATAAGTTAAAGACAACTGGCTTAATGAGGATTTTATCACCTTAATGTAGATATGTGGCAAAGTAGTGACATGGGTCACCTGTAGCGTCCTCGTTTCCCATCCTCTTAATCATTCACACATTAGAATTCCAAGCAATTCAACTTCCATCCAAGGCATCTGGGGAAACATCATTAAGTATAGCATCTGCACTTTCACTGCCCAAGTATAAAAATGCAAGTTCAAGATACCCAGTGGTCCTTGTACTGTAGCCCCTCTATGCAGATCGGTAATTAGCCAGTCAGATGTACTTAATAACTTTCCTCTGCCACTTTTATGATTATGTGCCTTCAGGTGTGGCTGAGTCTTCTGACCAAATAAAGCATAATTTAGGAAAGAAGTCACACAGAGAGATAGAGATCTTACTTGAGGAACAGTGCCAATAATGTCCAGTGGTCTTTGTATGCAATGGTAATCTGTGTGACCTTAAAGAAAAATGCCAGATATGTTTCAGGATATTTTGTCCCAATGTCACACCCATGTATCTAAAAGAGTCACCTTCTCATCTGAAGCAGACCTTCTACTTAAGGCATATAAGCAACTGAAAAAAAAATCAACTCCTTCATTGTGAAGGTTTCGAAATATTTCTACAAATACTTTAAAACCCTCAAAGAATGACCATAAAGAGTCATTGGGACAGGCAATGAAAACAAAATAAGGTTTAAACATAACCTTGGAAATGGTAGTTCTGTTTGTGCTAAAATAAAGATGAGCTTTATAACTCAATAATGGTTTGCCAAATGTGTCAAATAAAAATGTACTTATTTATTTAACATTTGTTTACCAGGAAAATCCAACGGAGACAGAGCCCATTTTCATCACAGGCCTGGGGAGAAATGCTACAGATGCATGTCTTTGGAATGTGTGAGGAAACCGGAGCACCCTGAGGAAACACATGTGAATGCAGGGAGGGCATCCAGACTCTGTACAGAAAGCACCCCAGCAGTGCTAATCTCTGCGCCACTGCAGTGCTTGATGAAAGCATAGCATTATTTACAAATATTTTTTTCCATATTTCCTGGACTGCAGCTTCAAAGTGTAGGTTAGAAGAGAAAGAAACTGTGTGTCTGAATAAGGGACAGAGTAAGCCATTCCCTTAACTTTTCAGTTGTCACTTACAAACATTGTCTAGCTTCTACTCTATTCCACGGATTGCAGGGAAACATTCAGAATAACAAAACCAAAACTATGACAAATTGCACATTAAAAAAAAGTCTAATCCATATTATTATTTACAGATTTCAGAAAGAAACTCATTAGTTACTGCAAGTAAGCTTAACTGCCAAATGGATATATGACACACAACATGATGAAATTTATCACAGCTTAAAACAAGGCTCATCTACACTAACCTTTTAACTTAGTTTGGAAAATTGTGAGTACTGCAAACCAACAGTATATTATTTAACAATATGAAATAGACACACAGAATCAAAACATTTTGTTTGCCTTACTGCATACCTCTCAACCTCTTAGAGCAAGAAATTTGGACAAAGCCTAAAATAATGGTGGGGGGGGGGGGCAAAGGCCCAGAATAGGGGCAGATTTTAAATATTGGTCTTATAAGGTAAGAAAGTTGCTAGATTGACGAATTTTGTATTTGAATGCAGTTTCTGAAGGATATAAAGTCTGAACGCAAGTTTGTGCCATTATTTGGTGACTTCATTCCTCTGTGATTTGCCAAAAAAAACCCCACATATTTTATAAGCAACAGACTAAAAATATTTCAAAAAATCAGGACATTCTGCAAAAATCTGGACAATTCAGTGCTATGCCTGAGCGCAATGCCTTTCTTTGTTTTCATCCTGGTACTGTGTCTAATGAAATGTCAGCTGCATACTACCTGCTAGATGTTCTCCCAATGCCAACCAACATGCAGACACACACACACACACACACACACTCACACACAAATAAATAAAACTATCACATGATGAAATAAACTAATGCACAGTAGGAGTAAAAATGGTAAGCACACAACACTCAAGATAACTGAAATCTTAACAGTGGAGAGCATTGTTCACTTTCATTATGACCATCTAAATTATATTAAAAAAATCAAATGGACAGCAGTCTGCAGGATCATCTGTACTACATTATACAAGTATACAGGAAGGTAATGCCATCTCTTTGCATATTCATACCATCCAGCCTTGTTTCCAACCTTCTGTTAATACTGTTCAAACTACAGTATATATTTAATCTTTAATAACAGCAAACAAGAATCCACTCCAAATATCTCTCATATTGCATAAAGTAACAGAAAGATAAAGCAGACAATCATTTATAATCCATTCTAAATTTATGACGAATACTGATCCCAGTAGAAAATGCTGCATTGCTAGGCTAAGTCCACACCTCTACTTGAAAATAATATGATGACATCTATCACTTAATGCAGCAAAGTGAAATACTATCTTCTTCAAACTTTTGTCTCTACTGTCTCCAAAAATTAAGAAAACGAATTTATCAGTTTTCTCTTACACTTCATATACAGCCAAGCTTAACCAATGAAAACCCAAGAAACTACAATATATATGTTCATAGGTTCATTGAAGGTTACTAACTAATGGCCATAAAGGCCTTACAGGCCTAGCCATATTTTATCCTGAGTTGCCCTAATTGTTCGTGGTTAGGTGAGTGACGTCCGCACAGGTAAGGGTCTTCGTAGTTAAAAAAACACTCACAAACTTGTATCACTGGGTATGGGAAATTAAAAGTTCCAAATGTGCCTTATGTTAGTAGCTTTGTTCCCCTAAGAATACTGTTACTATAAATGTTTTGAAAAACATTATGCAGAGAAATTGAGTGTGAATACAACCTTTTTTCAAAAAGCAGAAAATGTACAATTTAACTAAGGAGAGTGGTTAACATTGCAAACTTTAAGGAATAGCAATGATAACCTGTTTTACTCAGTCAGACAAAGGGGATAATTGGGTCATTGTATCTAAAGAAAAGTATTTCAAGATAGCTCATGAATTATTACATGATGAGAATGTTTATTTGAAGTTAGATCATGACCCAATGGCTAGGTTTAACTCCCTATTGTTGGAAATGTTAGAGAGAGGAGAAAGGCTTGATTTCTTTAGTATGAGGGATGTCAAGAAATTGTTTATTAAGAGCCCCAAAAGAGCTAGATTTTTTACTATTCCCAAAATCCATAAAAGCTTAGTGGACCCAATGGGAAGACCAATAGTGTCAGAGGTGGGGGTTATTTACAAAATGTAGGAATTTTTTTTGGATGAACAGTTGAAAAATTATGTCTCGAGGGTGCCTTCACATATCAGGAACAGCCAGGATTTTTGTGAGTTGATAGGGAGGATTGTCTTGGGAGCAGGATTTTTACAGGGCATGTGTGGATGCCAAGGCACTGTACACCAGCATCAGCCATTCATTAGGTTTGGAAGCTGTAGCTAGAATGTTGGGTGAGGGTCCTAGAACTAGTTATATTTTACAACTTTTGGAGTTTAGCTTGACACATACATTTTTTGAGTTTGAGGATGAGTTATTTTTAAAAAAGGGAGGCACCACTATGGGTGCCTCATTTGCACCTTCCTATGCTATCATTTTCATGTATTTCTTTGAAAATGTGTTTATTTATAACAATGGATTTTTTTCCAATTGTGTAATCATCTATAAAAGACACATAGATGATTTATTTTTTGTATGCAAAGGAGAAATGGGACTTGTCGAGGAATTCATGATATATTTGGAAGGGAATAATTTTAGGTTGTCATTTACTTTCAAGACTAATAGAGAGAAGATACAGTTCTTAGACTTGGAGCTTTATGTGGGTCAGGATAAAGTTCAGTTTAGACCCTACCATAAAGAAACTGCGGCCAACAATTCTTTTATTGGCCTCTAGCATGCACCCCCCCCCCCCCGTTTATTGGACTCACTAATGTATGGGGAATACAAACACATTTTCAACAATACATCTGACGTGGGAAATGTGGAATATTGGGGTAGTTTAAGTAAATGTGGATGTTGCATTTGTAATGGGTATATTACTTAAAATGGGTGTTACTATAATTAGCTGTTGATTTAAGTGAGATATATTAAGTAAAAGTGGATTTATCACTTTAATTTGCATGCATTTGTAATGGATGTATTACTTAAAAAGGTGTTACTATAATTAACTGTTGATTTACGTGAGATATACTGAATGTTTTTCTGGTGTCATTTATCCCTTGAAGGCTTTGTTGCTGAGGTACTAGGATACACCAGTAAAGGATTTTTTACCTGGTAGACTCTAGGTGTTTTAATTTTTCTATGGTAGTTAATACAGACTTCCTCTGTGGCGCCACCCCAGGAGTGAAGTTGTGATCACCCATCCATTAATCTAGGTTGTGTTTGAAGAGAGTTAGGGAGGTGCTCTGTTTCATGTGAATTGGAAACTTGTTCCAGAGAAGTGGCAATCTCTGGAAGATATATTTATCTCTCCAGCATGACCTGTTCATGTCAGAGGCTAGGCTAAGATCCCAAGAGTGAGTGACACTCATGCAGTTTGATTTATGAATGTGTTCCATTTCCATCAGGGCTGGGACAGAGACTGCCCTGTATGTCAAGCACAAGTCACCCCATAGCAACCTGTAAAAGACAGAATACAGTGACTGGGCTGTCAGTCTTATAAGACTTGTTTTGTATATCCCATCATTTTTTGTGAGAAAATTCTGTGGTCTCTACAATTGTTGGAGGTGTCTGGTGAGGTACATGCAAAAGGAAGCATTGTACTCAATAACTGGTCTGATGAGGGCTAAGTATAATGGAATTATAACATCCTTTGATCTAGACGTGATACCTTTATACCTTTACTTACACAATTTGCCACATAGAAGGAATGCCTTACTACTGTAGATACATGGTGGTCAAAGTTCAGGTTGCCATCAACTGAGTACCCAGATCATATACCACTGGGTCTACACTTAGGGGTGCTGTCTATAATGTAATTAGCAAGGATGTCAACTTTTCTAAAGCAAATAATAATGTATTTTTTTGCATTTAGCTTTAATCTGTGGCTATAGCACCAATCGTTTTTGTGTTAACCCTGTCTGCAGTATATTAACATCATTGAGGACTCAATGATTGCTCTCAATTTACAACTGTCAGCGAACTTGGTCAGCCAAAGGCCATCCAAGTTTGCCTGGACTTCTGAGAAATAAATTCCAAACAGTAAGGGGCCCAGCACAGAACCCTGTAGTATGCCACTGGTGACTGGATGATATTAGAAGTGAAGTTACCCACTTTGACAGTATGTGTCCTGCCATTGAGCCAGTTGGCTACCTATCCAGTAATGTATGGGGTTAATTCCCAATTGAGAAGGTTATTCTATAATACATGAGTGGGAGATTGTGTCAAATGCCTTAGTTAGGTCAATAGATAGGTGGTATGCGTTGTTTTCCCTCGTCCAGGGCCTTGGTGACTTTCATGTTTAACAGGCATGATCTACCTTTAATGAATATGAACTGGGTTGGGTCCAGAGTTTAAAGATTACCTATGTCCTTGTTAATAAGGTCCACAATAAGGTCCACAATGATTCTTTCCATGGTCTTGCAGATGAGGCTAATCAAACTTATGGGCCTATAATTCCCAGGTTTCGGGTGATGGTCCCCTTTTGTGCAGAGGGATTACTGTTTCTACTCTCCATTCTGCTGAAACATAGGAAGTTCACAGGGTGTGGTTAAACAGGGATCCAAATGGGTCTGCTAGGTTATATGTTACAAGCTGCTTAAAAGGCAACCTGGGATGTTGTCTGGTCCCACTGATACCGTGTTTTTAGCCTTGGAAAGTGCCAAGATGACCTGCTCTCTTGAAATAGTTAGGCTGAGGAATGCTGGCATGTATATTTTGGGGGATGACTGGAGGGGACAGAGGAGTGAAGTTTGTTCCAAATCTGTCAGCTAGCAGGGTGGCTATTATTAGATAAGTATGGGTGGTGCCATCAACAACCAGTTTAGAGCATAGCTGGGTATTCCCATTTAGATTTGAAATGTAGTTAAAGAATGACCTGGGTGGCTTATTTTTTCAGGAAGACCTGGTTTTAATCCAGTCAGGTACAGCTGATTCTATGCAACTGCTTAAGTGTTTATACAGGGCATTGCTGTACACCTCTGCACAGGAGTCCGTGTTATCTGTACTTGAGGGGGCTTTAAAACTTCTTATACCATCACTTATTAGGAGGTGGTTTGTTTTGAGCTTGATGGGGTATCTGGTCTTATAATTACATTGAAAAGACTGATTTATGGTCTGATCTTACCAGGGAAGACATCACACAGGGGAGGCTGCAATGCTCTCCCATGTTAGTAGGTACTATGTCCAGGACATTTGTGCATCTTGTGGGTGTGCTGACTAGCTCATCCAGAGCATTTGCACTGACAAAGTCCAAGAAACTCTGAGGCAGCATGTTTGTGGTCATGTATGTTTCCCAGTCGATGGTAGGATCATTAAAATCACCTATGAGTAAGGTAGTGAGCTATATGGCAAGTGACTCCAGTAAGTCAATGTATGTGGTATGCTTTTCCTGTTTCCTGGTGGGAGACTTATAGCTAGCTATAATGTGGTAGAAGGCTTTGCCTATAGTTAATTGGACATGGAAAAGCTCAAGTGAGTCATACTGTTTGACCTGTCTCGAGGTGTACTTATTCTTAATGAAGATGGATACACCTCCTCCTTTGGTTCTTTCATGCTCAGTTTGTGGTTTGAACACATGGAAGGCACTGTAGCCCTGCATATCCAGGGTGCTTTCTGCACCTTTGAACCATGTCTCAGTGCCTAAACAGATGTTAGCATCTTTGAAAGTGAGGAGTGCTTCCAGGGAATGCAGTTTCTTGTTTAGACTCCAAGCATTGAACAGCTGTACCTCGAGTTTATCTAGAGAGGATTTTTTTATGTTGGGTCATTGGTTATTTTTACAATGCCTAAAAAAGGAAGAATGGGGGGGGGGTAATGCCTTTGCCAGTATCCAAAAGCCTAGAGGAGACAGATGCAGACCATCTCTGGCAAAGCAGCATTGTCTGTCAACCATGTCTTCCCAGGCTGAAAGATATTTGATCCCCCTGGACTGACACCAGAAAATAAGCCAATTGTTAAAAGTCAATTATTTTTATTTGTATTGTGGCATCATCCTTGGAGAACGTAGAACGCTGCTTAAGGCTAGGCTTATACCTGCCTGTGACACATAATCTAAAAGCTCAGTCATGTCTTTCTTCATATAGTCCAGTGAGGTATGTTTCAAGTCAATCACCCCACATGGACTATGATGGAGTCATACTGGTACTTGTGTGATTGAGTGACTTGACGGATCCTGGCACCTCACAGGCTTAACCCGCTCCTTATCTAGCCTGGTGAAGGGTATCATTCATGTGTCTCACAATGGAGTAACCTATGACTAATACATTAGCTTTTGTGGTGTTATGTCTTATGTGCTTATTTGATAAAACACTTAAGTTGTGGTTGTTTTTTTTTTTTGCATTGTTATCTGTGTAAGTGGTTTCAGTTTGGGAGGATTCTGATCTTTTGGTAAGTTACATGCGAGCACCTCTACATATGTGGGTTTGTGTGTCATGCCCTTATTTAGTGTGGGAAGTGTGTCTGTTGACAACCTGTTTGGCACTCGATTTGACCTTACGTGAGAGTCTTGCCTCCAATTTCATGGTGTAACTACATCTCTCACATATAGTATTTGTTTTTTTCAGAAGTAAGTGGTTGTCAGTATGCATGAGACAATTGCTACATTGCCCCAGAATGCCCATGTCTATCAGGGTGGCCAGAGAGATGATGGAAACTGCCTGTCCATGATAGCAGGCTCTTACTGTTTGTTTTATTAGGGAATGGAATGGGTTATTCTGACTGGACTGTGCTGGTAACGCTGAGACTACAAGAGGGACCTATACTTTGCATAGGTTAAAGGTTAATCAATAAGGCAACACTGATCAGTGTGCAACTGAGTTGCTCCTAGAGCAGCAGAAAAGCTTGGAAGGGTTTCACAGACAGCTGTTTAGGGAAAAACTGAGCTTCTAGGCTTTTACTTCTATACAGGGCACTGCTAACCACTGCTGACCAAAGAACAGCACCATGCAAATACATGACTTAAATCCAAGCAAAGAGAAATAAGTTTTAAGTTAACTACTGATCAGGAAAGTATACAATAAGCCTTTCACCAGCAATCCCCAATTCAGACAGGTTTGATCAGCACACTTCTGCCAAATGAGTGAAGAAAAATACCTTAATAATGCAGAATAGCTGGTTTGGAGCCCCGAGTGTAACAAGGTCACAAAAGATACCTACAGCTAACAGATACAATGTTATGCAGTGCAATTATCGACTTAATGCAGCAGTAGACAATAGAGATGGTTTTCTATAAAGTGCAAAAAATAACAGCAAATAGCTTAAAAAACTGCTAAAGTACAGTCACAATATACACGATAACTGCAAAAAAATACTTATTTTGTCTTTTCATTAGTGGCTTGCTCCAGGTGAAAGCAAATTCTCAACAATTAGTAGCAAATCTGCCAAACAACAAGCAGATCTGAGTATATATGCCAAAGCCTGTGCAAACGAGAGGCTTAAATATGAACAAAGAGAAACATGTTTTAAGCCAACTACCTGTCAGGAAAACACACAAAAAGCCTTCAACCAGCAATCCCTAACTCAAACAAGTTAGACCCTACCCCCATTCCCACCCCACTTCCAATAGATTTATACCTCCTGTAGCTCATTCCCATAATGTAAATCAATCACTAACCTCTCTCATAGCAGCAACATTATCCTTCCCCTGCACTCTCCCCCTATTTCTGTTACATACTAGTAACACCTCACCTTACTAAAAAAATCCCCCCAGCTTTAAAACAAGGGCTCATTCAAAAAAAAAAAACCAAAACTAACCTTTTAATTTTTATTTTTTTGGAAAATTTGGGGGTTAAAAAAAAAAAAGTTACTTGCAAAAAACCAAAAAAAAACCAATTTTTATAATTTAATTTAAAAAAAAAAATTTTATGAAAAAAAAAAAAAGGGAAAAACCAAACCAACAGAATTTTTTCAAAAAAAAAAAATTTTTGTTTGCCTTACTGCATACCTCTCAACCTCTTAGAGCAAGAAATTTGGACAAAGCCTAAAATAATGGTGGGGGCAAAGGCCCAGAATAGGGGCAGATTTTAAATATTGGTCTTATAAGGTAAGAAAGTTGCTAGATTGACGAATTTTGTATTTGAATGCAGTTTCTGAAGGATATAAAGTCTGAACGCAAGTTTGTGCCATTATTTGGTGACTTCATTCCTCTGTGATTTGCCAAAAAAAACCCCACATATTTTATAAGCAACAGACTAAAAATATTTCAAAAAATCAGGACATTCTGCAAAAATCTGGACAATTCAGTGCTATGCCTGAGCGCAATGCCTTTCTTTGTTTTCATCCTGGTACTGTGTCTAATGAAATGTCAGCTGCATACTACCTGCTAGATGTTCTCCCAATGCCAACCAACATGCAGACACACACACACACACACACACACTCACACACAAATAAATAAAACTATCACATGATGAAATAAACTAATGCACAGTAGGAGTAAAAATGGTAAGCACACAACACTCAAGATAACTGAAATCTTAACAGTGGAGAGCATTGTTCACTTTCATTATGACCATCTAAATTATATTAAAAAAAAATCAAATGGACAGCAGTCTGCAGGATCATCTGTACTACATTATACAAGTATACAGGAAGGTAATGCCATCTCTTTGCATATTCATACCATCCAGCCTTGTTTCCAACCTTCTGTTAATACTGTTCAAACTACAGTATATATTTAATCTTTAATAACAGCAAACAAGAATCCACTCCAAATATCTCTCATATTGCATAAAGTAACAGAAAGATAAAGCAGACAATCATTTATAATCCATTCTAAATTTATGACGAATACTGATCCCAGTAGAAAATGCTGCATTGCTAGGCTAAGTCCACACCTCTACTTGAAAATAATATGATGACATCTATCACTTAATGCAGCAAAGTGAAATACTATCTTCTTCAAACTTTTGTCTCTACTGTCTCCAAAAATTAAGAAAACGAATTTATCAGTTTTCTCTTACACTTCATATACAGCCAAGCTTAACCAATGAAAACCCAAGAAACTACAATATATATGTTCATAGGTTCATTGAAGGTTACTAACTAATGGCCATAAAGGCCTTACAGGCCTAGCCATATTTTATCCTGAGTTGCCCTAATTGTTCGTGGTTAGGTGAGTGACGTCCGCACAGGTAAGGGTCTTCGGTAGTTAAAAAAAAAACACTCACAAACTTGTATCACTGGGTATGGGAAATTAAAAGTTCCAAATGTGCCTTATGTTAGTAGCTTTGTTCCCCCTAAGAATACTGTTACTATAAATGTTTTTGAAAAAACATTATGCAGAGAAATTGAGTGTGAATACAACCTTTTTTTCAAAAAGCAGAAAATGTACAATTTAACTAAGGGAGAGTGGTTAACATTGCAAACTTTAAGGAATAGCAATGATAACCTGTTTTTACTCAGTCAGACAAAGGGGATAATTGGGTCATTGTATCTAAAGAAAAGTATTTCAAGATAGCTCATGAATTATTACATGATGAGAATGTTTATTTGAAGTTAGATCATGACCCAATGGCTAGGTTTAACTCCCTATTGTTGGAAATGTTAGAGAGAGGAGAAAGGCTTGATTTCTTTAGTATGAGGGATGTCAAGAAATTGTTTATTAAGAGCCCCAAAAGAGCTAGATTTTTTACTATTCCCAAAATCCATAAAAGCTTAGTGGACCCAATGGGAAGACCAATAGTGTCAGAGGTGGGGGTTATTTACAAAATGTAGGAATTTTTTTTGGATGAACAGTTGAAAAATTATGTCTCGAGGGTGCCTTCACATATCAGGAACAGCCAGGATTTTTGTGAGTTGATAGGGAGGATTGTCTTGGGAGCAGGATTTTTACAGGGCATGTGTGGATGCCAAGGCACTGTACACCAGCATCAGCCATTCATTAGGTTTGGAAGCTGTAGCTAGAATGTTGGGTGAGGGTCCTAGAACTAGTTATATTTTACAACTTTTGGAGTTTAGCTTGACACATACATTTTGAGTTTGAGGATGAGTTATTTTTTAAAAAGGGAGGCACCACTATGGGTGCCTCATTTGCACCTTCCTATGCTATCATTTTCATGTATTTCTTTGAAAATGTGTTTATTTATAACAATGGATTTTTTTCCAATTGTGTAATCATCTATAAAGACACATAGATGATTTATTTTTGTATGCAAAGGAGAAATGGGACTTGTCGAGGAATTCATGATATATTTGGAAGGGAATAATTTTAGGTTGTCATTTACTTTCAAGACTAATAGAGAGAAGATACAGTTCTTAGACTTGGAGCTTTATGTGGGTCAGGATAAAGTTCAGTTTAGACCCTACCATAAAGAAACTGCGGCCAACAATTCTTTTATTGGCCTCTAGCATGCACCCGTTTATTGGACTCACTAATGTATGGGGAATACAAACACATTTTCAACAATACATCTGACGTGGGAAATGTGGAATATTGGGGTAGTTTAAGTAAATGTGGATGTTGCATTTGTAATGGGTATATTACTTAAAATGGGTGTTACTATAATTAGCTGTTGATTTAAGTGAGATATATTAAGTAAAAGTGGATTTATCACTTTAATTTGCATGCATTTGTAATGGATGTATTACTTAAAAAGGTGTTACTATAATTAACTGTTGATTTACGTGAGATATACTGAATGTTTTTCTGGTGTCATTTATCCCTTGAAGGCTTTGTTGCTGAGGTACTAGGATACACCAGTAAAGGATTTTACCTGGTAGACTCTAGGTGTTTTAATTTTTCTATGGTAGTTAATACAGACTTCCTCTGTGGCGCCACCCCAGGAGTGAAGTTGTGATCACCCATCCATTAATCTAGGTTGTGTTTGAAGTGAGTTAGGAGGTGCTCTGTTTCATGTGAATTGGAAACTTGTTCCAGAGAAGTGGCAATCTCTGGAAGATATATTTATCTCTCCAGCATGACCTGTTCATGTCAGAGGCTAGGCTAAGATCCCAAGAGTGAGTGACACTCATGCAGTTTGATTTATGAATGTGTTCCATTTCCATCAGGGCTGGGACAGAGACTGCCCTGTATGTCAAGCACAAGTCACCCCATAGCAACCTGTAAAAGACAGAATACAGTGACTGGGCTGTCAGTCTTATAAGACTTGTTTTGTATATCCCATCATTTTTTGTGAGAAAATTCTGTGGTCTCTACAATTGTTGGAGGTGTCTGGTGAGGTACATGCAAAAGGAAGCATTGTACTCAATAACTGGTCTGATGAGGGCTAAGTATAATGGAATTATAACATCCTTTGATCTAGACGTGATACCTTTATACCTTTACTTACACAATTTGCCACATAGAAGGAATGCCTTACTACTGTAGATACATGGTGGTCAAAGTTCAGGTTGCCATCAACTGAGTACCCAGATCATATACCACTGGGTCTACACTTAGGGGGTGCTGTCTATAATGTAATTAGCAAGGATGTCAACTTTTCTAAAGCAAATAATAATGTATTTTTTTGCATTTAGCTTTAATCTGTGGCTATAGCACCAATCGTTTTTGTGTTAACCCTGTCTGCAGTATATTAACATCATTGAGGACTCAATGATTGCTCTCAATTTACAACTGTCAGCGAACTTGGTCAGCCAAAGGCCATCCAAGTTTGCCTGGACTTCTGAGAAATAAATTCCAAACAGTAAGGGGCCCAGCACAGAACCCTGTAGTATGCCACTGGTGACTGGATGATATTAGAAGTGAAGTTACCCACTTTGACAGTATGTGTCCTGCCATTGAGCCAGTTGGCTACCTATCCAGTAATGTATGGGGTTAATTCCCAATTGAGAAGGTTATTCTATAATACATGAGTGGGAGATTGTGTCAAATGCCTTAGTTAGGTCAATAGATAGGTGGTATGCGTTGTTTTTCCCTCGTCCAGGGCCTTGGTGACTTTCATGTTTAACAGGCATGATCTACCTTTAATGAATATGAACTGGGTTGGGTCCAGAGTTTAAAGATTACCTATGTCCTTGTTAATAAGGTCCACAATAAGGTCCACAATGATTCTTTCCATGGTCTTGCAGATGAGGCTAATCAAACTTATGGGCCTATAATTCCCAGGTTTCGGGTGATGGTCCCCTTTTGTGCAGAGGGATTACTGTTTCTACTCTCCATTCTGCTGAAACATAGGAAGTTCACAGGGTGTGGTTAAACAGGGATCCAAATGGGTCTGCTAGGTTATATGTTACAAGCTGCTTAAAAGGCAACCTGGGATGTTGTCTGGTCCCACTGATGCCGTGTTTTTAGCCTTGGAAAGTGTCAAGATGACCTGCTCTCTTGAAATAGTTAGGCTGAGGAATGCTGGCATGTATATTTTGGGGGATGACTGGAGGGGACAGAGGAGTGAAGTTTGTTCCAAATCTGTCAGCTAGCAGGGTGGCTATTATTAGATAAGTATGGGTGGTGCCATCAACAACCAGTTTAGAGCATAGCTGGGTATTCCCATTTAGATTTGGAATGTAGTTAAAGAATGACCTGGGTGGCTTATTTTTTCAGGAAGACCTGGTTTTAATCCAGTCAGGTACAGCTGATTCTATGCAACTGCTTAAGTGTTTATACAGGGCATTGCTGTACACCTCTGCACAGGAGTCCGTGTTATCTGTACTTGAGGGGGCTTTAAAACTTCTTATACCATCACTTATTAGGAGGTGGTTTGTTTTTGAGCTTGATGGGGTATCTGGTCTTATAATTACATTGAAAAGACTGATTTATGGTCTGATCTTACCAGGGAGGACATCACACAGGGGAGGCTGCAATGCTCTCCCATGTTAGTAGGTACTATGTCCAGGACATTTGTGCATCTTATGGGTGTGCTGACTAGCTCATCCAGAGCATTTGCACTGACAAAGTCCAAGAAACTCTGAGGCAGCATGTTTGTGGTCATGTATGTTTCCCAGTCGATGGTAGGATCATTAAAATCACACATGAGTAAGGTAGTGAGCTATATGGCAAGTGACTCCAGTAAGTCAAGGTATGTGGTATGCTTTTCCTGTTTCCTGGTGGGAGACTTATAGCTAGCTATAATGTGGTAGAAGGCTTTGCCTATAGTTAACTGGACATGGAAAAGCTCAAGTGAGTCATACTGTTTGACCTGTCTCGAGGTGTACTTATTCTTAATGAAGATGGATACACCTCCTCCTTTGGTTCTTTCATGCTCAGTTTGTGGTTTGAACACATGGAAGGCACTGTAGCCCTGCATATCCAGGGTGCTTTCCGCAACTTTGAACCATGTCTCAGTGCCTACACAGATGTTAGCATCTTTGAAATTGAGGAGTGCTTCCAGGGAATGCAGTTTCTTGTTTAGACTCCAAGCATTGAACAGCTGTACCTCGAGTTTATCTAGAGAGGATTTTTTATGTTGGGTCATTGGTTATTTTTACAATGCTTAAAAAAGGAAGAATGGGGGGGGGGGTAATGCCTTTGCCAGTATCCAAAAGCCTAGAGGAGACAGATGCAGACCATCTCTGGCAAAGCAGCATTGTCTGTCTTCCCAGGCTGACAGATATTTGATCCCCCTGGACTGACACCAGAAAATAAGCCAATTGTTAAAAGTCAATTATTTTTATTTGTATTGTGGCATCATCCTTGGAGAACGTAGAACGCTGCTTAAGGCTAGGCTTATACCTGCCTGTGACACATAATCTAAAAGCTCAGTCATGTCTTTCTTCATATAGTCCAGTGAGGTATGTTTCTAGTCAATCACCCCACATGGACTATGATGGAGTCATACTGGTACTTGTGTGATTGAGTGACTTGATGGATCCTGGCACCTCACAGGCTTAACCCGCTCCTTATCTAGCCTGGTGAAGGGTATCATTCATGTGTCTCACAATGGAGTAACCTATGACTAATACATTAGCTTTTGTGGTGTTATGTCTTATGTGCTTATTTGATAAAACACTTAAGTTGTGGTTGTTTTTTTTTTTTTGCATTGTTATCTGTGTAAGTGGTTTCAGTTTGGGAGGATTCTGATCTTTTGGTAAGTTACAAGCGATCACCTCTACATATGTGGGTTTGTGTGTCATGCCCTTATTTAGTGTGGGAAGTGTGTCTGTTGACAACCTGTTTGGCACTCGATTTGACCTTATGTGAGAGTCTTGCCTCCAATTTCATAGTGTAACTACATCTCTCACATATAGTATTTGTTTTTTTCAGAAGTAAGTGGTTGTCAGTATGCATGAGACAATTGCTACATTGCCCCAGAATGCCCATGTCTATCAGGGTGGCCAGAGAGATGATGGAAACTGCCTGTCCATGATAGCAGGCTCTTACTGTATGTTTTATTAGGGAATGGAATGGGTTATTCTGACTGGACTGTGCTGGTAAGGCTGAGACTACAAGAGGGACCTATACTTTGCATAGGTTAAAGGTTAATCAATAAGGCAACACTGATCAGTGTGCAACTGAGTTGCTCCTAGAGCAGCAGAAAAGCTTGGAAGGGTTTCACAGACAGCTGTTTAGGGAAAAACTGAGCTTCTAGGCTTTTACTTCTATACAGGGCACTGCTAACCACTGCTGACCAAAGAACAGCACCATGCAAATACATGGCTTAAATCCAAGCAAAGAGAAATAAGTTTTAAGTTAACTACTGATCAAGAAAGCATACAATAAGCCTTTCACCAGCAATCCCCAATTCAGACAGGTTTGATCAGCACACTTCTGCCAAATGAGTGAAGAAAAACACCTTCATAATGCAGAATAGCTGGTTTGGAGCCCCAAGTATAACAAGGTCACAAAAGATACCTACAGCTAACAGATACAATGTTATGCAGTGCAATTATCGACTTAATGCAGTAGTACACAATAGAGATTTTTTTTCTATAAAGTGCAAAAAGTAACAGCAAATAGCTTAAAAACTGCTAAAGTACAGTCACAATATACACGATAACTGCAAAAAAATACTTATTTTGTCTTTTCATTAGTGGCTTGCTCCAGGTGAAAGCAAATTCTCAACAATTAGTAGCAAATCTGCCAAACAACAAGCAGATCTGAGTATATATGCCAAAGCCTGTGCAAACGAGAGGCTTAAATATGAACAAAGAGAAACATGTTTTAAGCCAACTACCTGTCAGGAAAACACACAAAAAGCCTTCAACCAGCAATCCCTAACTCAAACAAGTTAGACCAGCACACTTCTGTCACAAGAGTGCAGAAAAACTAAATGTAGAATAGCTGGTTTGGAGCCCAAGTGCAACAAGACTACATAAACTACCTACAACTAACATATACAATGTAACACAGTGCAGTTAACTACATAAAGCAGCAGCAGACAGTACATTTTTTTGAAACTGCTGAATTATCGTCACAGTATATACGAGTTTATTCAATTTGCTCCATTACAAGGATGCCAGAAATACTGAAGTTTTATTATTTTCCATCACTCACAGACCTCTGAATTATCATGGTCATTACAGCAGTACACTGCTAATCCACCCAGTGGCAGTACAGAAAAAACAGCTTCTATGTATCTGTAAACTGCACTATGCTGTGATTCAGAAAGGTTTAGCATAGTGCAAATGCCTTATCTTAAAAGGTTTCTGCACCACATCCATTTTTAGACAACACTACTGTCGATGGTTTCACCTTATGGGATTCTTAGCAGAGAGCTTGGTATCATGGGTGAAGATGAATACATGTAGCAGTCGAAGAAAGTGGTTAATTCTACTTAACCACATGTTCTCCCTGGAAATGGCCATAGCTCAGAGAGACAATAACAGTTTGGTTAAATGTTTGCAGCTCCTAATTTGCCCATCTGAGTGATTCAAAAAATAGTTCAACCAACTAAAAATTACTTTAGAATGAAAAATTGAATGGTGTCAAAAGACAATGGTCACTAATGCACTCCTATGAGAGCACTTGTGGTGCAGGTAAGTCCAGCAAAGCTGGAGGGGAGGGTGCCAGTGTATGTGTGTATACAAGTAGACAAGTGTGTGTGTATCTATATGGGGCATAAATAAGACTGAATGAATGTGTGTGCATGTACTGTGTGTTTGTTGGATTACTGTATGCAGATGTATGGCTGTTTTCTTTTTGAGTGTAAGCAAGTGTTGGTGGAGCTGTTTGCAGATCAGTGTGTCCAGAAAAAAAGCACATCCTGACCAGTATAAAAAAATATGAAAAGGTAAATCACAATAGTAAAGTAGCATACTATTATTACCATATCCCCAGCATATTCTAACTAATCCTGATACTCACAATTTCAAACTACTATTAAAAGACTATTACTCTAAACAATGGCTACATTCCTGCATGCCTCCAGGCTAATTACATACACTCTTCTCTACTCTCAGTTATCTACCTTGTATCACTTCCATAAACTTCTCTCCTATGCCACAATAAATAGCTTACTCTATGCTTTTGAGACAACTGGTTCCTATCTACATTTGATTGTTTTTTAAAAATAAAAAAAGTGTGTACTACAAATATTGCTTTGATGCTCTTATGATTTATACCTGAATATTGAACACTGTGAACTTGATTTGATGCAACTTTTAACTCTGTAAGTAATGCTTAGTGTTTTTCTCTTCATGTCACTGTAAAACATTATGAAATCCGAGGTGGTACAGCGGTAGCATTGTTACCTCACAGCAAGAGGTTCTCTTGTTCGATTCTCAGCTGGAGTGCCTTCTGTGTGGAGTCTGCATGTCCTCCCCGAGGTCAACTGGCCTCCAAAAGACATGCATGAATGGGCATGCCTTCGCTGAAGGTTGGACATTGGGCTGGCAACTCGGCACATAAAAATCGACTGCCAATCATTAGCGGACCGGAGTTCCGCTGTGGCGACCCCTAACCGGGAAAAGACCAACAATTTTGGAGCTTTTTGCCTGGGGTCTCCACTGAAAACGGGCTCCTGGCCCAGTGGGACACTACCAAGTAATCAAATGAAAAATAAAATAAAATAAAATACAAATATAAAATAAATTTACCAAAAATTAGCAAAAGCTAGCTATGCAGAGAACAGGAACTGGCCCTTAGAAGGGGGAGCTAGGATTTGACCCCTCCCCCCCAACAAAGCATGCTAGCAAATCTTTTCTATTTGGAATTTGAAATACTTCACAACATTTCTTTAAATGGAGTTTGCTTAGCGTATTTCTTTTTTTTTATTTCTTCCTTTAATGCACCTTAGTACAATAATACTGCTTCCTGGATACCAGAGTTAGGTCATAAATAAGGAAAATAAAGACAACAAAGAGCATATAAGCCTTTTTTTAAATACAATACAAGCTAGTTTGATGGGAACTCTGCAAGAAGACAGACAGCAACCCAGTTTCCAAACATCTTTTCGTATAACTACCATGATAGCCACGTATGTTTAAATAAGAGGTTTTTGAAGTGTACTTGCTATAATACTCTGCCATGCTGTAGGGAAAGTATCGCTGCTAAAAAACATCAGAACCTAACACCCCCCCCCCCCCAAATTTAACACCAACTCTAATAATTAGCAGTCTCTCAATCATAACATCATTTTTAAAATAGTAGCCATTAAACATTTCATCCTTTGAAGACTTTTCATCCTTACTTTAATTCATGTGGCATCAACTAAAATTTCCACTAAAAGTTCAAATTCCTCTTCTATTAGTTTATAAATTAAATTTCCCCTGTCCATTTTAGTTCTCAGCACCACTAGAAACTTTCATACCTCCTGATTTTTTTTTATTGCAAAAGCCTCAAACAGGTGTAGCTCCACTCTGTTCACCCTCTCTGCACTCAGGCTTCCCCCACCCTACCCCCATTCCCACCCCACTTCCAATAGATTTATACCTCCTGTAGCTCATTCCCATAATGAAAATCAACCACTACTCTCTCTCATAACAGTAACATTATCCTCCCCCTGCTCTCTCCCCCTATTTCTGTAACATACTAGTACCTTCCCTGAGTAACACCATCTAATTCTTACCTCTTACCTCAATATCTCCTCATTACATAACATGACCTAAACCATGCAGCTCATTATCCTCTTAAGTACACTTACTGCCCCTCTGCTCATATTAACCCAAGCTACCTGTCCCCACACCTTCTTAGACAGATCTCCAAAATCTCCAACCCTAACCATACCATCACATACAAACACAAGCAATTACTCTGACATCTCATCCCCCTTACTCAAATGTAGCAACATATATTTAACTAAACTAAAACTCTCCCCTACTAATACCAAACTTAAGCTAACTCCATTTACCTACTTAGATTCCCTTCAAAAAAACATCACCTACAAACAGTTATACATAATCTCCTAGTGTTATCTCAATGCAGAGTTATTCATCCCAGTCCTGGCCACAAAAACTCATCATCCATCCAACCTTCCTTCAATCAAAACCTATGTATAACAACAATAAATGCACGCAGTATCTGTAACAAAATTACTGAATTCCAAGCCTTGCTGTCTCATTATACCCCCAATATTGTAGCAGTAACAGAAACCTGGTTAACACCACATATATCAGACAATGACGTTACCTCATCAGGATACAATATCCTTTGTAATGATAAGAATCCACAAATAAGGCAGGGGTTTAGCATTAATCTATCATGAGTACTTAATAATTACAGTCTTTCCCATTGATAGTAATAAGCAATTATGTATTGTTGCACTACATATTCCCCCAGGCTAACCATCCCTAGCTTGGAAGACTTCCTATCCTGGGCAAACCACAATTAATTGGCAAAACAATCTGCATCTCCCCTTTGAATATTATAAACTTGCAGAGGTTTACACAGCTCATCACATGCCATGCACTTACTCTAACTAACCAATCACAGTGAACATTAGACTGGATCTTAGTATCTCAACCCATAAATACTCCAACACGGGAACCCTCCCTAACACCTTAAGTGACCACTTACCAGCCTTCACCCACAGAACCCACATTCAAATACCCAAAACACACTCTGATAGAACATTCAGAAACCTTGCTCACTTCAAATAAAACATATTCATAAATAACCTAAAAGCTAAGAATTGGATCCCAGTAAAAACATTACTTCTGGAAGATGCTATAAATTATTTCAACAAGGTCTTTCTCGATTCGATACACTTAATAGCCTAGCCCCCATTCGCACCACAAGAAAAAAACTTATCCATGCCTCCTTGCTAAGAAAACATACTAAACAAGCTCTTCTTTCCAGAGACTGAGCATGGAAAGAATGGCAGAAAAATAGAAACCCACAAAATAAACTTAACTACAAGCAACTTCTTAATAAAGCAAAAAAATAGTCATAAAAGACAAGATAAACTATTTCTCTGCACAATTATCCAGCCAACAAAACAAGACACAAAATTCTGGAAATCTGTTTCCTCCCCCCTTAGTCATGGAACCTTGCAGAACCCAGCACCTTCTCCTGACAAAGACCCACAACAAATTGCCCATATGTTTAACTGTGACTTTATCAATACCATTTCAAAACTTGTCAAAAACTCATCTCCAAAAAATTACCTAAACTGTAATAATCTAATGAGCACTCCAAATATCACTCAGGATAACCCCAGCTCTCCTTCTTCCCCCACCAATGAAATCTCCAATAATATCCCATCAACTCCTCCACTCTCTATACAGCCAGTATGCATCTCCCTAGTATTTAAAGTTTTAACCAAAGACCATGCTCCCTCTCCACCAATAATCTTCCATCTGAGTATCTAAAACTCGCAGCTGATGCAATAGCCTATCCTGTCAGTATTCCTAATAACTGATCCATCTCAGAATCAAATGCCCCCCAACTCTGGAAAAAAATCCATTATTACTCCATTACATAAAGGTGGTAATAACAATGATATTTCAAACTATCGGCCTATCTCAATACTGTTAGCACTATATAAAATCTTGGAAAAGTGTGTACACACTCAACTCCTAAAGCACCTCTCTGACAATAATCTCCTTGCACCCACCCAACACAAATTTCATCCTGCACAAAGCACTACTGCAGCCCTACTCTCATTCACTGATACTGTGAACAAAGCTCTTGATGCTGGTCTGCTACCTACAGTAATTTTATTAGACCTATGCAAGGCTTTCGACACAGTATCACACCCTAAACTGTTGCAACAGTTAGAAAAACTAGGATGCTCCCCAAGTTCCCCAACATGGTTTTCCAGCTACCTAAACAGAAAACAATTTGTCAGATGGCAAAATAAACAATCTGTACACCTGGTCAATAACACAGGAGTTCTATTCTGCGGCCTATGCTTTTTAATATTTTCATTAATAATCTTCACAAAGTCCCCCAAACAAAGTACTCATCCAATATGCCGATTCCACTACCATCTCCTCTTCTAGCAATTTCTCAGACCTCCTTAGAATTACACAAAATGCATTTACAGCTATACAATGCACAGCTATTATTGAACCCCCCCAAAAAATCTAAGTTCTTATTATTCTCAACAAAACCACCAATTCCAGACTTTAAAATGTACTCACAAGACAACACAGAAATCAAACTAGTGAAGACAGCTAAATTATTAGGCATAACTATCGATGACAAACCCACCTTTGAGCAACATATTCTCAACACAATAAACAAAAAACACTTCAAGCTGGGAAACCCATAAACTTAATTTAGATAAGCCAACCAAACTAAAACTTGCCGACACTCTACTTATCCTTTCTCTCCTCTATAGAAGTCCCATTTTCGCCATCCTTCGCACATCTTTCAGTAATAAACTGCAATCACATTATTAATGAAATAGCAACATTTGCCTCTGGGATGCCAAAATGCACACACCACTGCCAGGCCATTTTGGAAATGAATTGATCTGAATTCCCCCATTACCTATATTACACCCAACTAACTCTTGCCCACAAACTGATATATAAACCCAACAACTGCCCTGAACTTCATTCTATCCTATATTCATATATCCCAACCAGGAATCTTTGATCTACTAACAAACAGCTTTTAAGTATAACCAAACCCATCAAAAGAGCCGGACAAAGCCTATATTCCTATACCATTGCCAGATTATGGAATGCCCTGCCTTCCTCTATCACTCAACTAGACTTATTAAAAACTTTCAGATCTGCACTAAAATGCCACTGCCTCAATAATCATATCTGTTTCTGTGCACAAAAGTCTAAGCCACCATAAACAAATAACATTTATTATCCACTTTTTTTCCTTTACTCCATTAAATAATTCATCTCAAACTTCTAAGAACTTTCTCTACATCAACTAACATATTGTAATCTCTCTATCTCCTCTTAAGCAATGTCTCGAACCCCCTAAGTATTTAAAGAACTGTTTACCTTGAATCTAACTACAATCTTTATTTGAAGAATTTTTATTATTAAAGTACTGTATGTTATGTATTAATAACCAATGCAGTTTTTTTTTTACAAAGCCTATGCTCATTGTCTATTTATATTTAAAGTAGTCTATATTAAAAATTTTTGTGGAGATTTTCTCCCCGGGATTCCACTGAAAATGGGTTTCTGACCCAGTGAACTTTCTTGGTCAACAAATTCCAATAAATAAATCTTAGTAATTTTTCAACAGATCTTAATCTTCACTGTTCTAATTTTATTCCGCACTCATAATTAGCAATTAGCACAAGCATATCAATGCCCTGAAACACAAAGTAGTGCATGGAGTGCAATGTATATGCTCTGACATTGGAAAAGACAAATCAGTTAAGCACTTTTATAATGACAGACCTGATCTTAATGACCGTTAAGCTCCTCCCGCTTCAGTTGTCAAGACTGGATATTGGGCTAGGCTGTTAAACCTACAATACTAGCCAGCAAACATCAGTGACAGAACTAAAAACATTTTTTTTTCTGCCTGTTATCTGTGCCAGCAATCTATCGCTGACTTTCTTTTAACATACGACAACATATTACAATGTATTTCTGACACCACATGCTAAGTGCTTTACGGCTTTGAAAGCCAGCAAAACACTTTTTTTCTTCTGTAACTATTAGTACATGGAGCAGATAAAGCTACATATACTACAAAAAATTATGATCAGGTCTCTAATCATAGCCCTTTATTTTATGTTCTCAGCATGGATGCCGAGATTCACCTCGAGAGCAAATTTTTTGGTATCCATGTCTCAAACACATAATAAGCCTATTATGATGAGAGACCAGATCATAATCCTCTGTGTTGTTTTCAAAATCACAGCCTTGCTGAGAACCCATAGTTGTGGATATAACTGACCAAAATTAGGGTACAGCTGCACAAAAGGTCATTTTTTGGCTATCAGTCATGGCTGGTTTAGCATGATTACACGAAAGTTACATAACTTTTAAAACTGACATTCCTAGTGACAATCTATTAAGTTGAAGAGAGACTCAACCAGTTCATCTTTGCATACATTTTTGAAACCAAATGAATAACATTCTCAGTGTAATGACCATATTTAAGTCAAAGTCAAAGTAAACTTTATTGTCATTCGGATCTACAAACGCAATGTATGAAATGTTGTTGCTTCAGGCTCATGTGTATTGAAAACAGTTTTTACAAGAGGGTGAAGGAATTATATAATGGAAGAAATTCTAGACAGTATAGATATATAAATACACACACAGATAAGTTACCCACCACCATTTTTAAGATTGGATAAAAGTATAGCATAATTCATAGTTCCCGTACTTGTGAAAAAAATGATTTAGTTCGGATTCAATATCAAATTAATTTTAAGCTTGTATGTCAAATTAAGATAAATTAATAGGCTAAGTAATGTCAAAAAACAAGGTAAATAAAAGGCATGGACTGGATGCAAGACCCAGATGTAGTATACATTTTGCCGCTATTCTTCTACATGGGGATACTTTCCCCAAGGACTGACATATTTACTAAATAATGCTCAAAGTTTTTCAAAATGAAATCACCACTTTGCCTGTAACAATTTAAGAATAATACACATCGATATGTATTATCAAAAT
This sequence comes from Protopterus annectens, assembly GCF_019279795.1. Classification (NCBI taxonomy): domain Eukaryota; kingdom Metazoa; phylum Chordata; order Ceratodontiformes; family Protopteridae; genus Protopterus; species Protopterus annectens. Next base: position 277,338,525 of record NC_056743.1, read on the forward strand.
AAGATCTTAGTGCAATCCTCGTGAAATGTGTCACATTGTATGAGACAATAATCTTAGTTGCTGTAATAAACTCTAGATGAGTTTGATAAGAACAGTCTTCACGACCCATCTCTGTTTTTCATGCCATAACAACAAAAATGGTGCTAAGACCTGCTGTAAGCATTAGGTGAATAATTTAGCCAGAGAACATTCCTTCAAGATTTATTTTCCAAAACAAACCAAAATTTAAATAAACTAATGTAACCCTTTTTCTTTGGAAAATTCTACTAAATATAAATGAGAACTAAAAGCTTTAAAGTTATTTAAACAGCATATTTTTTCTCAAAGAGTGTCAAATGTGTCAATTAGAAATTCTCCAGCCATACAATTAGATACATGTATTATCACTACTAAATGCTTATCCTAAGGACACTTACTACTTAATGTTTATGATTTCATTTATTTATGTTTCTTCAGTCTTATCAAGCGCAAAATGATTTGTAGTATGGGTTCTACTATTCTTTTACAGTTCTATTATTTCAAAAAGATGTAAAGGTAGCCACAAGTGCAGCTTTCTTGTTGTGTTCTCATAAAATGCATATGTAAACCTGTAAATGTATGTCCCTTCCTCAAATAATTACAAGATTCCTTTATCTTCTTTGCTCCTGCCTCAAATCTTCATTATGTCTGTATAACACTTTTACCTTTTATTCTACTTTGTTTATAATGAAATATTTGGTATGTCTAATGACATTTATTTGTAATGAGCTCATTTTGTTAAGCTGTACATATGATCTGCTGTTCATTTTTATGCTTACAGATGTTTATTTGAAAAGTATGGTCCTGGACTGAGCCTGAAATAAACAATCATCCTTATTAACACAGTTAATACAACAAACAAGCAAAATAATAATTATCAATATGAACCACAGAATGAAAACAGGAAATCTGTTTACTAATTTTCAGAAGAATATGAATCCTTAAATTCTTCTTCTTCTTTCAGCTGCTCCTGTCAGGCGTCACCACAGCAGATCAACTGTTTCCATTTCTTCCTGTCCTCTGCATCTTGCTCTGTCACACCAGCCACCTGCATGTCCTCTCTCACCACATCCATGAACCTTATCTTAGGCCTTCCTCTTTTCCTGTTACTTGGCAGCTTCATCCTTAGCATCTTTTTCCCAATATACTCTGCATCCCTCCTCAGCACATGTCCAAACCAACGTAATCTTGCCTCTCTGGCTTTGTCTCCAAACCTTCCAACCTGGGCTGACCCTCTAATATACTTATTCCTAATCCTGTCCATCCTTGTCACACCCAGTGCAAATCTTAACATCTTCAACTCTGCCACGTCAAGCTCGGACTCCTGCCTTTTTGTCAATGCCACTGTCTCCAACCCATATAACATAGCTGGTCTCACTACACTCTTGTAGACCTTCCCTTTCACTCTTACTGGTACTCGTCTGTCACAAATCATTCCTGACACTCTTCTCCACCCACTCCATCCTGCCTGTACTCTCTTCACCTCTCTTCCACACTCACCATTACTCTGAAGTGTTGATCCCAAGTATTTAAACTCATTCACCTTCGCCACCTGAATCCTTAAATTACTATTTATTAACTCTTTGCAACAATAAATCTTCCAGTATTTTTGCACTACTATACAATGACATGTTTAAAATGTTTTGATACTTATTACCACTGTGAAGGTAGTGGAAGAAACCTGAGATGACACGGAATGGTACACAGATACCCATGGTCCTTTTTTAGGTCAGCATGGAATAATGCTGTATACTCACTCAATCTAGACTGCTATGAACAAGCAGGGTAAAATCAAAACCAACGGACAGTTTCTCTAGACTACTACAGCACAACCATTTCACTGTTCTGCATACTTTATTATTCCCTAATGTGTTTCCCCAAAAACATTTAAAGAAAAGTTACAGAATACTCGTTTCTTTGTACTGACAATAGTGGGAGCTTGCTGCTTCAGTATAAATGAGGAAACGTAAAAAGCAAAAAGCACACAGTCTGCCAATGTTTACTCACAACACACAATAGATTCCAAATAACAATTCAAAATGTGAGCATACCAACCAAGCTGAGCAGAGACAAATAAAGCGTTATCTTTATTTCTTTATATCTTTATTTGTCTCTGCTCAGCTTTGTTGGTGTGCTCACATTTTGTCTTGTTTTTTTAATATAAATGAAACGATGACTTACAGATTGTGGGTTGATAAAGGGGAATATATTGGCCAAGTTGAATACCTCTATAATAAATAACTTTAACTTAATATTTCATGTTACATATCCTTGTATAAACAAGAGAATGCCTGTCAATCCCAGGCCTGAAATTGGTGGTACGACTGCACAACAATAGTGCACTCACGTAACAGTTAGACTGGCATGATTCACAGATCCTTTGATATTTGTTAACTGAAACATTTTATGACACAATAAAAATTATCACAGTAACAGCTCTAAAGACAACACAAAACGTTCCTGGAAGACTAAAAGATAATAGTAGGAAATGTCTCTGAAATCCAGTGGTGCAAACAGAGTGCATCTTTTTCTTCATAAATGAATAGGTACTGAAACGTTTCAGTGTAAACTGAAATAAGCATGAAGCAAATGCTGGACTGTTAATACCACCAGACTCAGTCTATTTCTCAGAAACTTTACATAAATCAAAGTATATCACTCCTAACACTTGCCTCTTCCAAGAAAACACTTAAAATGGCTACTGTTAGCAACCTGCACTGGGGTGTCATCCAGTTAAAGCATTTTAGTGGGCACAAAATCCTGGCCATTTAAGATGTGAAATGGAGCACTCAGGTATGGTTTAGCATATGTCATGCTATTTAAGACATGTTTCACACTAAGTGATAAAAAACGTAACTTGAAAATCTCCTATGTAAGATAATGAATTACTTCTTATGTAAGGGAAATAATACCCAAATGTTTAAATTAAACATTAATATAAGAATTGCTACAAATATGTGAAAGATAGCATATTAAAGAGAATAAAGCTAGACAAAGGACTTGAAAGTAAAGTAAATTTGAATACAGGGTCATACCTTGAGGAAGACACAAGGAGGTATTATTTTAGACAGACGGTAGCAGATAACTGGAACTGCTTATCAGTAGAAGGGATTCTGACAATAATGGTAATAACATTCACAACTTCATTAGTCAAACATAAGGCAAATATTTTACAGGGTGAAGTAACAAAAAATAGGCTAGTTAAGAAGGACTGGGCATTTAGTTAACAGATAGGGGACTGGCATACTGGGTAGGTCATAGAGTATAAGTTTGCAATAAAAATGTTGGTCTTGTCAGACACTATACATCTCAAAAATTGCATAAAAGTAGAAAATGCACTAGCAACAATGAATTATATTAAGATGCTGTGGCTACCTCCAACTTTTGGAAGGGATTTTATGTCATTTCATGCAGAAGACCTATGGAGAAACTGGGTATGAAGCTAGAGTGCTGGAAAAGGGGCTGTGCATCCAACGATCAGGGTTCTCAACTATAAAAAAATAACAGATGTGCAGACAACTAATGTATGTACAGTGCGGGTGCACACACACACACACACACACACACACACACACACACACACACACACACACACACACACACTTGAAAGTAACACATATGCATAATACACAGAGACACACACACACCCATGTGTGTGTACAGATATATGAAGATATATCTGTACACACACGTGTGCACAGAAATATATGTGCATACAGATATATGAAGATATATCTGTACACACACACGTGTGCACAGAAATATATATATATATATATATATATATATATATACACACACACACACACACACACACACACACACACACACACACACACACACACTTGAAAGTAACATATATGCATAATACACAGAGACATACACACACATGTGTACAGATATATATATATACACATACACACATACAAACATAAAGCACCTTCTTGGATTACTTAACATATCCACACTCTGGGTTACACTGCTCAAAGGGTTCTAGTCGATAAACTGCTGAAATTTGTCATACTATAGCTGGAATAATGTTGATCTATTGAATGCAATTTTAAGGAAAGTCAGTTATGCGGAGATAACTTTTACCAAACCTCAGAGAGGATTCTTTTTTGTAGGGTACCTTATCATCTTGCACACCTCATGTATAAGGACACCTCCACACCTCCATATTTATATATAAATACTCTTAGGTCACACAATTCAAAAAAGGAAAACTCCACTGTCTGTGAAAGCTGTTTTGGCATAATTTCTCCATCAAATTGACTTGCTCCTGAATAGTCCTGGGTTAAAATGGTTCAATCTCCACAGCATACTGTATGACCTGAACAAATTACTCTGCCAGGCATCTGTCTGTGCCAGCTCCACAGGGATCAAGCGCTGAAGCAACCCATGTTCTTCATAGGCACCTACCCGAGCTGACATGGGAGGATGGGTACACCTGTCCTTAGGTGGGAAGGTGGAATAGGGCCATCACATTCTGCAATCACTTGAAGGAGGACCAGTGATACTTGGTAGCAATACAGGGGCATGCATTCCGCTCATCAAGTGGTGAACATGGTAGCCTTCTTCATTAGTGGCACAAAAGTATGCATGTACATAAAGAGGTACAGTGAGCCCTGCTATGACAATGGCTGCATAACACCCAGGGAGTGGAAGGGGCTAGGGAATTAATGGAAAAAAGTACCCTCACTTCTGTGATATGGCTGTCTGGATAATGTCCCTTCCAGTGACGGGGTATCTTGATGTTTGCCAAGCAGATGGAAAAAAAGGTACCTTTGCATAATTGTCTCATGTAAAACAATAATAAACGCAGTTAAAATCACATTTATTTATTTCAGTGTTTTCTTTTATTTAAGAATGCAGTTAAAATGTGTTTAGCACAGATTATATTCTAAGACAGTTGTCTTCTAAGCAGATTTTTAGCATCTGATTATTGGTTAATGCAGTCAGATGCATTTTTAGAATAATGGATAAGAGGCAGCAAAATGTTTGATTCAGTATATTGCATCTATATTACATAATCAAACTTTTAAAAGTTTGAACGTCATATGGTTGTCAACCCCATATGATCGAACTTTTAAAAGTTTGAAAATGTAATAAAAAAAATAAACCAAAGAAAAACCTACTTGAATTGTTTAAGTAGGGGGGCAAGTCCCCATGCACCCCACACTCCCTGCTCTTTAAATATACCAACTTTTGCTGAAGATTCAAGTGGATGTGAGGCAGATTTTGGATTGTTAGATGAGGTACAGGTAGCTAGTAGGCTAGGTGTGGTTTATGTAAAATTTTATTTTATTTTACATTTGTTTACCGGGTAGTGTCCGACTGGGCTGGTAGCCCGTTTCCAGCAGAGACCCGGGGAGAAAAGCTCCACAGGTACAATACAATTTAAACAATTTAAACAGTACAGAATTTACAGTATTAGGATTTTGAGTAAAGCCTTCTATAAACATCAAAGTAAAACTAGCTAAAAATATTACACATAAGGAAACTATGTGGAATCTAAAAATTCCAGATTCTTTGTATGAACTTTGTAATAAAATGAAACTGACAGCATGCAGCTAGACAGAAATATGAGACAAATAAGGGGTGGAAAGATTAGAGACAAAAGTTGCAATAAGGAAGAAAAATGAAATCATCATAGAGTAGACAGTCATTAATACCAAGAAGCAAATAGTCAAACTGTATACAGGAGAAAAGTGAGGAGGTGAAAAATATTAGGAGATATGAAAAATTATCCTAGTGAGCAACAGCGGCAGAGCCAGATATTTATAGGTTCATAGGTTGGTAATACGCTATCGGCCCTAGGGCCTATACAAGCCTAGCCATAACAATTCCCTGGCTATTTCTTCCCACATTATTTACTTCCCTGGACCCCTGTCGTGATCCCATTATGAGGTATTCTTTTAATTTTGATTTAAAAGAGGGATAGGTGGGAGTGCTTTGTATGTTTAGTGGAAGAGAATTCCAGTACTTAGCAATTTTGTTTAAGTAGAGGGAATCCCCGTGGTAGTTATGAGACTGTGTTATTTTGACAGTGGTCTGTCAGAAGACCTGAGGCACCTACTGTTGACATGTAGTAGGACCAGGGTAGAAATTGCATGGCAGTGGTTGGAGTTGTAAATAACTTTATGGGTGAGGGTAAGTTGGTTTAAAGTTAACAGGTTGGGGAGTTCGAGCCAGTTTAGTTGTTGAAGAGCAGTACAACGATGGGCTTTATGTGAGAGATTGGTGGCAAACCTAGCAATTTTGTTATAGCAGGACTCTATATTTTGAAGGTCGGCTTTGCGTAAGTTGTGAAATTGTGTGAGCAGTATAGGACAGTAGATAGAAGCTGAGCTCTACCATGGCTAGCCTGGTTTGTGGTGTTTGATAGTCTTTAGCCCTTTAGAGAGCACAGAGTTTACCATGTAATTTTTTTTGATTGTTTGGAATATATGAATATCAAATTTTAGCCAGTCATCTATTGTAATACCTAGGACTTTGGCTTGGCTAGCTGGCTCAATTTGGTACCACGGGTGGACAGAATAGACAGGGATAGAGAGTTGTATTTGGTAGATTTGTTTGTGAATATTTGGGTTAAGAATGAGTTGGTGATTTGAAAGATAAGATTTAGTTTCCTGAAATGTTTTTTGCTTCTTATCTTGGAGTTCTAGAGGGGAGGGGGCCAAGATGATAAGAGACGTGACTTCAGCGTACTGTATGATTGAGGCAAGTTTGGTTGCAGACATTAGGTTACTGGCAATGATGATAAAGAGAAGAGGGCTCAGTATGGACCCTTTGGGGTGGACCAGTGTGTACAGGCAGTAGAGAGGAGAGATTGTGATCCTATTTAGTAGCTTGTTGCTGGTTAGATAGGTAACTGTGAAAGCAAGTTAGGGATGATGGACTGAGGTAGTATGTGGCAAGTTTATTAAGAAGTAGTTGGTCGGAGATGGTGTCAAAAGCTTTTGACATGTCCAGGAAAATTGCAGAGACTAGTTGTCCATTGTTCTTAAGGTGGTGAATGGTATCTGTGAAAGCTATTAAGGCACTGTTAGTACTATGCTAAGACCGGAAACCGTGCTGGGTGTCTGATAGAAGGTTATTTGATGTAAGGTGATTTAGGAGTTGTTGCTGAATACATTTATCAAGGATTTTAGCTATGGGAGGGAGGATTGTAATGGGGCAGTAGCTAGCGATTTCTCTAGAGGGGCCACCCTTGTGAAGAGGAATGATGTGAGAGATTTTCCAGAGGTGGGGCACATATTGTTTGGAGATTGAACAATTGATTAGACTTGTGATAGGATAGGTGATGGATGGGGCTGCAATTTTTAGGAATTCATTAGGTAGCTGGTCGGCAGCAAGGCAGCAGGGTTTTAGTTTGCTTAGGAGATTTTTAATGTAGGATGTTTGAATAGGTTTAAATAAGAATGATTCTGTTGTACTAGATGCAGGGGAGGGGATTGTTAGTGGTAGGTGCTGATGGCTTTCTAGGAAGCAGGAGATAGAGTTAATGAAATATGAGTTGAACTGTGATGCCAAGAGTTTGGATGTATTGGATGTGGAAGGGGAGGGGGTGGTGAGTCTAACAGGGTTGAGGAGGTAGTTGATTGTTTGTCAGAATTTTTGTGGGTTGTGAATGTGCTTTTGTTGAGATGTTAGGAAGTAACATTTTTTATCATTGTTGATTTCTTTCTTAGTTTGGTTTCTAAGTTGCTGGTAAATGGTGAGATTGGTTTTGCTTTTGGAGGTTAGATATAGGGCTCTGGCGTTGTCTCTCTGTTTAATTAGTAGTTTAGTATCAGGAGACAGCCACGGTAGCGGTTTTGATTTGGTGCATATTTTTCTGGTGAGGGCAAGTCTATTTAGGAAGGAATTTATTGTTAAAGAACTCTACTACAAGGTCCAGTTGTAGAATTTGTAATGGTGACCAATTGCAGTTTTGAAGTAATTGATTAACTAGGTCGGGGAGATGTGTTTTTACTGCAGATATATCTATAGGGAGTGTTTGACTGAATTAGACTTTTTTTTCCTTAGCAGAAATGTAGGTGTATGATCACTAAGGGTAATGGGTAGACAGCCAGATTGGTTACTCGGGTTTGACTTATTAGTTAATATCCAGTCCAGCAGTGACAGTTTTCTATTGTGTTTATCAGTGCAAGTGGGACAGTTTATAATTTGGGAGAAGTTATAAAGTTTGATGTAATTTGTAGGGCTGACTGAGGAGTAGGAGAGCCAGTCAAGATTAAAGTCTCCTAGGATGATAGTTTCTTGACTGAATAAGGAGGCAGACCAAGACAGGAGATGTTCTATACTGTGAAGTTTGTTTCCAGGGGAAGATATTAATTGTAGTTTTGTGGGGATTTATTTGCAGGTGGGTAATGAGGATTTCTGAGCTACAGTGGTGTCGCGATTCAAATACTATCTGTTCATTGAAATAAGAACTATTAACACTTAATTATCAAATAATGAAATCAAACACTTAACCATTCATTTATGTGTCCAATACAAATCTTCAATACCATATCATTAGATCACAGTTCCCCGATATAATTGCTTGTAACTGATACTTACAAGACATGTTCTCTGGTTTATATTATCTTTTATATGACCAAACATATCTCACAGAAACGTTTGACTAAAGCAATTATTGCAGACAGACAAGTCTGCCTACATTCCTCTTACTTTTTTATTCTCATTTTAAACTCACTGTACCTCAGAAAACTATGACTACTAAAACATTCAAAACACCCATCTTACTCAGCCTGTGTGATCACATTTTATATGAGCCCCACAGAAAAAAAGTGCATACATACAAGAAAAATATCCCCATGATCAGTAAAACCAAAGTAATGGTAATTCATGCAATGTACCTACAAGAAACAAAAGGTATTCTTCATTTAACACACTTTGCTAACCCTATGGTAGTGGATTATGGTTAAAGTTGAATGCAACACAACCAATATCTCAAAATTCTAATAAAAAGTGTTAAGAGAAGGGTAACAGCTATCAACAAAAATGCTTACACTGAAAACCGATAATCTTTGTAAACAATATAACACATTTATAATAATCAGTCATTATTTTGGAGTGCCAAAGTCTACCAAATTTTACTTGGGTAAAAAAAATCTAGAAGTGTAAACTCCTTTTTGTTATGTAGACTGTAAAGAAAGGGAGGAACGTGAACATTTTATCAGTATTTTATAGTCGACTTATAAAGATGTGTGACAAAGAAAATGATAGTCCTTTATTGTCCTATAAGGCTTTAATAATGTAGTCACATATTATACATACAGTATTAGTAACCCAACTGAGCTTTTACGTTTCAGGTTCTAATTCATACTTGCCTCAAGATCAAACCTTGAGAGGTCACTAAGAATTGAAACTAGGAAGTCAGAGAGTAGTTCTCGTTTATCTGAGTTGTTCCAGTGAATGCTGCTCTTAAAATTATTGTGAAGCAACTCAGATACTTGATAAAAATCATTTTAAAGCAACCTATACAGTACAGCTTTGTAAAAACTAGATATATCACTTCCATCCGTTTCCTTGATTGGAATCACATGGAACAACCTTTCCTTAGAATATAATAAAGAACTCTAAATGAACTAACATACTAAATAACAAAGTTCTGCGTGAAGCCATTGAGTCACCATTAAATTCCCTGATACATCACAACTTTTTTGTCTATAATTTTTATCTGAACAGGTCAGTCATTTCATTAGATCTATTACACATCACGTAAAAATACCTGTAGTTGTTGTGAAAGACTCAAATTAAAAGTCACATTCTGACCTAGTTAACGAAAGAATCTGTAAAACTGCTTATTTTATTAAGTAAAAATATAGTGGAAACAAAAGGAGCAAGTTCTGCTATAGACAGCTGAACTGTTTTTTTTTTTAATTGTGATAATTTTTAAGACATCATATCTTGCAGCAATGAGAGCAGACTAAGGAAGTAAATGCATTCGGAAGGAATGTAGTCAATATTTTGCTTGACGTAAAGCAATACACAAACAACACTGTAGACTGTTATTAACTAGTAGATGACACAAATGCAAGAATGTTGCTCAATGTTCCGTAAACTAGTAGAAAGCAACTAAGCAAACAAACTGTACTGAATACATGCATCTGGTATGCAATCACAGAAAATAGCTCAGGAATTTGGTAGCAAGGGGTAGTTAAACCTTAATTACTACATACCGATGCTAATCTACACAGAAGCATAGCTTAAAATCTGCAGTGAGCAAAATGACAATTGTGTTCTGAGTGTACATAGTAGTGTGCATGTGCCAGTGTCATATACATTTGTACACTTAACTTGGGTTAGTCCTGTGCAGTTTCAGAAGGCAGTAAACAGCAAAGTCTGGGGTATCATTATTCAACTGTATCTTGAAGAGCTGCAGCTTAGCTTAGATGATCAATACAGCACATATAGCCATCTATACAAACATTATATATACATAGATACATAGCTGTATTACACGTGACCAAATGTTTTTTGGTAAAGTCACTCAGTAACGACTGAAGAAAAAAATTAGATCACAAGTTAGCAATTACAAGACAGCAAGGAAAATGGTAGTCACCGTCAGGAACAATGTGAATTTGCACTGTTTTAATCTTTGATATTTTATGAATCAATCAAAAAAGCATTTGAGATTTGTTGACAAAACATATATGAACACATGTCCTACATTACTATAACAAAATATACAAAGCTATGAAATTAATCACAATATACATTTCAGAAGTTATTTTACTAAATGAGTCGATATTCCCACTGTATCAATATTACAATATGCATTTGTATGCAAATAATCTGTATAAAACCTTCTTTGATAACATATTTGGAAGGCCATTTTATCTGCAAAATCACAGATGTTAGGTGAATGGGACTGACCCCATTCATCATGTAAAGCATTTATTTTTCAATGCTTGCAGCAGCTCTGACATGGCTTTTAGATGCTATATCCACATGCATGACATGTAATTGTGTAAATGTTCACCACCAGCACTTTCAGACATTTAACAAATAGTGATAGCTTATTTTATTTGATAAAGGGTTGGTCTGTAAATGCTGAAAGTTATACAGTAAAGGCAAATTATCTCCACAAATATTGTGTTACAGCATATAATTGAAGATGGGAATGATTCTGCATTTTACATACTTCACAACATCATAATAAATACAGATATAGCAACCTAGTTGAAAGACAACTGAGGGATATGTGCTGCACAAATTAAATAGAAAATTACAAAATACAACTGAAAGTCTATAATTTTGTCTAAAAGTTGTCTTTTGAACAAAAGAGAATGGATTTACATTGGTAGTTCACTGCATCACCGAGTGATCTATTACCTTGTATAAGACATTTTGAATCTTTTCTTTCATCAATGACACTAAAACCTAATCACAGCACATCAGAGTGATTTGTTTTGAAAACCATAATGGGAGAATAAATAAACTGTAGAATCCATCCAATCATACCATAACACATAGGAAAAGTAAAGGGAAAACACTGAACACTTATAAAGTCAAACTAACAACATGGGATGCAACTACCTACAATATAAATAAAAGATTTGTGGCATACAGCAGTACAGTGATACAGAAGTTACCACTGCTGTTTTACAGCACTTCGGTCTTGAGTTTAGTTATCATCTCCCATGCTTTCTCTGTGCACTCTGCTTATCTCCCCTGTTATACTGTGAGAGTCACTATGTGCTCCATTTTTTTCATATTCTAATGGTGCACCATAACAGAAATGGCAACCTTCTTAAATGTCCATATCTGTGCATGCCAAGTGAGCTCCTGGGCAATGGCTCCATTCTGACCGTGCACTGGATTAAGTGGCTAAGCAGAGACTAAAATGAATGTGTCCTTCCTCTTTTCAATGAGTGGCCAGATATGTTGCCTTTTACTATCTGCCATTGCTCCTGGAACTTTGTCAGTGGAATGACTGCTGTACTACATACTATTATGAATATTTATACTTTATATACACCTGAAGCCTAAACTGTGGAGTTTTTCTCCCTGGACTCCTCAAAAAGGGACAGTTTTCCAAATTAATGTTCACCATTAACAAATGTACATAAATAAATTGCTAAACTGAAATGTTTAAGCAACTCAGTTCAACAAGAATTAAAGTAGTACTGTGCTCTTTATTTGAAAAAAATGAAAATTCTTAGTAAACTCACGGGCACCTACAGGAGATTTTAGATGAGTCAATCAAAATGCAAAATTGTTGCTTTCTCATAATGACATTATAAATGGGTAATCACTTTCAAAATCTGTCAATCACACAATCTCACACAGTCACTTCCTTTCCCACTCTCAAATAGGAATAATGTAAAGCTTTTAAAATAAAATAATTTAATAAAATGAGTCCCATTCAAAAATGTTTACAAATACAGAAAAACATGGCATCTGAAAAAGAAAAAAATACATCCTTTAAATCTACTTCATGGGGACCATGCTTATGTTTATTTTAAGTTATTTTTATTTTAGTCTTACAACTCCACATAAGAACTTAATGGAGTTTTTGGTCAAAAGGATTTTATACTGAAAGAATATCAACCACCAGCTAGAGGCAGAAACATATTAAGACTCACAGGAGGAGCAATATCAACGTTTTCCTAAAAGATTGTTTACATGTTCTGTCTTCATCAAGTGCATATTTATTGAACAAAACAAAAAGGTACGGCACAGAAAAAAATGACTGCTGAAGTTTTGAAGTAAATGGCTGGGAAGGTATATACATTGTACTAGTCATGGAGAAGCATGAAGCCAATCAAGTAATTTTCTTAATTTTATTACATCACTTATTGGCAGTAACATGAAGCTGTTCTGTCACCAAGTCAACTGAAGTTCACACACCGATAATTTCAGTAATTAAAAAAAAAAAAAAAAAAAAATACAGCATTCCCTAGTAAAACAAAGTTTTAGGTATGGATACAAAAATGCTGATATCCGAAGCAAAGCCCAGCTTCACTGAGGAAGCAAAGTAAAAATTACTAGTGGAAACTGCTGCAAAAATAACGTATAAGTGAAGGGATTTGAGCTGAAAGCAGAAACTTTTTTTTTGAATCCTTTGTTGACTGGGTTAGTCTCTCTAGGCTAGTAGCCTCTTTTCAGGGAACACCTGTAGTATTTACTAGGGGAAATTTGGCCAGCGCATCAGGGATTGCGTCTCAGCCTTTTAGCAAAGATCAAGTGTGAGTTTTCCCTACTATTTTCAATAGGCATCATGGGATTTTTTACATCCATCTGAGCTACCACCAGCTCCGGCAGATGGGGCCTCAGTTTAACACCTGATTCGAAGAACAGCACACTCAGAAGTGTAGCACCCCATGCAGTTCTAAAGAACTAATTTGCATATTTCAAAACAGTGTTTCATTAACAGGCATGAATGAGTCCATTAAAAATGTTTACCACTACAGAAAATAAAGGGGGTCTCTTAAAAAAACATACACCTTTTAAAAACATAGTAAAGGCAAAAGTGAAGAAAACAGAGAAAGCAGGAAAGGCACACACAGAACATGACAATAATGTTAAAAAACAATACAATTATTACATGGGTAAGAAAGTACATGACTAGTTCTAAAATACAACTGGGGCAAAACCCATGTTACTAAATAAACCATTACAGGTGCTTGATCAACAGTATCTGAGACTTTATACAATATTTATGAAAGCTATGTAAATATAAACCTATAAACTCAAAAAGTATTGTTCAAAAGCTATTTGCATGAGAAACGTGTCAGACATTGTGTTAAAGTTTAAATCTGAAAATGACAGACAAGTAAATAGCAGAAATACAATACAAGGATAAAGAGATCGTCTTTATTAAAAAATCGGGTTAAACTAGCATGATCTGAAATCTATTCATTATATGTCAGCAGACCAAAATTAAAAAAAAAAAACCAAAAGGTGACAACATCTGTTCAAGCAAAGCATCATCTAAAAATTCTGTATGCTAGTACCTTAATAGCTATCAAAAGTGGAAACACTGTACCTTAATAGCTATCAAAAGTAGAAACATTGTATGGGACCAGAAGGGCTTCCTTCTCTCCACATTTTTTTTTGTTCCAGTAATTCAGCCTATAGCCCACAGCATTTATGAAAGCAATACAAATTATTGGTACAAAAAAACATAAACTGTCCCTTTTTCCTGATAATGCGGCCTTGTTTTTATCCAAGTAAAATCAGCCTGTTCTAATTGGAAAGTTTAGATCCTCATTTGTTTATCCAAAAATGTTATACTTTCAACTTCAACCAAACTATATTCACTCAGGATGATTTTGATTTCCACTGGAATTCCACACATGCAAGATACTTAACCACTGACATATAACCTGAGCCTTAACAGCAAGTCAATGCTATGTAACAGCAATTTTCTTTGGGTCTACTTTAACTGCTTGAGTCCTGCATGTTTGCTGACCACAGTCTGGCAGCAGGGAAGTCCTGGGTCAGGTAGCTCACATGGGATGCTGCTTGCCTCGTACTCCACTATGTGTTCCAGCAAAGTTCAGCAGCCATGGTGAAGAAGTGCAGTTCTCTTAGACACTGTTCACAAACACTATACTCACTATTCACATACACTATACTCATTGTTCACGTACACTATACTCACTGTTCACATACACTGTACGCACTCTTCACATACACTGTACTCACTGTTCACATACACTGTACTCACTGTTCACATACACTGTACTCACTGTTCACATACACTATACCCTCTGTTTCCCTTCTTCCCTTCCCTGGCATTGTTTTTGCAATGCCATCTACTTTCCATTACAAAGTTTACAGAACAGCATGAAGAATAACAGCTGTGGCCTTACTAATTAATGCTTGCTAGAGGTCTTCTCAATCTTCTGTCCTTATATTTCATAACTTTAGTTAAATATTTCATCCTTTTGATTGCTCTGATTACAGTTCTATCATTCTATACTAATGGCTTAAATTTTCTATACTATTAAAGCTCAAACCATTCTACTGTTCTGTAATTTTTCATGTGATTCTATTTTGTGCATATTCTATCTTTTTTTGGGTGAGAATAGCATTCACAAAAAATATCTTGCTGCATATGTCCAGTTGCAATGAAGTGTCCCTTCTGAGAGGTCTAGGCAGCAGATGTGACCCTTCAGTAGTCAAAATATCTGCTTCACTGTGTTTCAGGCCTCAACATGGACTGGGTTATAGGCCATTTCCTGCACAATCTGAGGGTTGTATATTGGCGGCCACTGACTAGTGCACTAAGGCAGACCCATCACTGCTGGCAACATGCAAAAAAAGAACATATTATATATGGACTGCTCCCTGCACGCATGGTACCTGCATATATAGGACTATCTGGCATGTGTGGGTATACCTGCTAATCAGGTGACCTTGTGGGAAATTCTGTCACAGAAACTACTGGTAGAGGTTTGACATGCATCAAATATGTGAATAATATAATCTGCCCAGGTGGTGCATAGACACTTTAAAAATAATGCCCTGGCTCTTAGAGACCAGCTGACAGGAAGCCCTTCCTACTTATGTATTACAGGCCCTGTGGACTCAGTGGTGTCTTGGTGACAGCATGAGTACAGCCTGTGGCTCTCATGACTTCAGGGAAATGTGCAATCAGAGAAGTCCTGCAGAATGTTTCTATCCTCTGCTGCCCTGGGGAACCATATTATCCTTCATTTGTGCAGATGGTGGCTGTGATGCTGCCAGCCCAGTTAGCTGGAATTTTGTAAATAATTATATGTATTTGTGAATATTGCTATGATTTATACACATCTGTATGTTATGTACTGATCTTCAAGAATGTGACCACAGTGTGCCCAACTGAAAAATAACAGAAATGTATAGAAACTATATACCTGTGCAAATGTATGCTTTAATAGTAGAAGCTGGAACATACAGAACTAACATGCAAAACTTCAAGAAAATAATTTGAAAAGTAAAATGTTTCACAGCTGTGTTATCTCTCAGTAAGCAGACACAATGTCTAGAGCTACAAGTTTTTCTGTTGTCTTGAAAGTAATTTAAATTACTAGGTTTAAAATGTAAAGTGTTTATTGCTTCCTAGTAGCTGCACATCTGACAGATATGTACTTCTCATACAGAGATGATAAAATTCTATTGGTATGTGTTAGCCTGGGAACTGAAGGCAGGTCACGAAGAGTGATGTCGTCCAAGTTGACCCAGCAGTAATGTTTGATAGTAATTTAAGAACTCTCTCTGAGAAAGACTGTGCATTTTGTATCTTGGACCTGGAAACATCCTCTCATTAGCACTTGCCTTGCTAATACTGATTAACCAGGGTGCAGTAATCTCTCTTAGATATAGATAGGAATATAGTAAAGATTAATTTAGATGTTTTCTGTATTTATTTGAGACTGTCCTGCAATGTTGTTTTAAAATATTTCCTGTGATTCTGAACTCTGTAGTTACTGTGGTGATTGAGTATTGTCTTGTTCATTTATTTATTTTTAAATATATTTAAACCTATCTTTGTGGCTGATATTTGAGAGACATAGTTAAACTCAGGGTACTTGCATATGCATTTGGTGACACTGTACAGGCCACTCCAAATTGCCTTGGTGTTGGTCACACTTACCATTTGGATAATAGTAACATTACACAGTAGGATTGATCACCCTTTGTAAGGGCCTTTAAAGTAGTTGATAAGTAGTGACTGGTGGCAGCTGGTAATACCTTATAGTCTGGGCAGAAGGGGGCATAGCTAGTAAACATATACCAGCATTTCCCAGGTGTGTACTTGTGTATAAATCAAATCTCAAAGTGTGTGTGTGTGTGTGTGTGTGTGTGTGTGTGTGTGTGTGTGTGTGTGTGTGTCTGTGTGAGAGAGCTTCTTCGGCAGTGACACAAAGCACTGGTTGGACAGAGAGGTTGCTGGAGGTTTTGGTTTGGCCACTCAGCTGAGATCTCAACCCTATAGCTGTGGCAGTCAGGAGTCTTACAGGGGATTTGGAGAAAGAGGCAGAAACCAGCTCCAGACTGACTGTGATCTCTGTGTGCTATTAAGGGAAATTGTGCTTTCCTGTTTGTGTACTTATCATCCTCCCATTGTGTACATCCCTCACTGTTGCCAGTGGTGAGGATTGAGGCTCCTTGATTACTGGGCCAGTGCAGGGGCATCACATATTAATTGTTTGGCAGTGGTGGGATATCCACATCACATATTTATTGGGTGATAGTGGTGAGTTAACCACATCACATATTAATAGGCTTGTAGTGGTGCAGATATTGAATTCCCGTAGCCTGTGTACAGTGGTCACTGAAGGTGTTTGTACCCTCAATCAGCCATGTGTGAACATTCAGAGTTCATATCATCATTGAATTGTTTTATTTTTTTTGTTAGCTTAGTTAGTCAAGTAGAGAAGGCAAACATGTCAGCAGAGGAGTATGGCAAGCTGACAAGGAGCCAGTTGTCTGAGATGTGCCAGGCTAAAGGACTGGTGCATGCCAACCTGACTAAGGCAGACATGATTGCAACTCTAGTCACAGCTGCATCGCAGAATAGCAACCAGGAGGATAATCAGACTGGCCTTGGAGATGTACAACTCTCAGAAAATGGACAGCTCAACCTTGCCACAGAGGGCTTAAAAATCCATCTGGAGTTAAAGAGACTTGAGTTGGAGGCCAAGCGTTTGGAAACAGAAGCAGCAGAGAGACAGACATCTGGAGGCTGAGGAAAATGAGAACCTGCGATGTCTGCAGACTGTGGAGAATGAGAGGCAGAGGTAACATGAATAGAAGATGCTGACTCTTCATCAGAGTCATAGAAGTAATGAATAAGGGAGTAACCGAACCCCAGAAGCAACAAAGGTCAGTACATTTCTTCCACAATTTACAAAGGAGGATAATTTTGATAGTTTCATTCATATGCTTGAAAGGGTATGTAAACAGCATAATGTTGACCAAGGGATCTGGGTACGGGTTCTAACCCCCTTACTCCATGATAAAGCTGTAACTGCCATTTCTCAGCTGCCTGATATTGATTGTTTAAATTATTATTCAGTCAAAATGGGTTTGTTAGAATGATTTAAGTTAACACCTGAAGGTTACAGGAAAAAGTTTTGTGAGCATAGATGCAAGGCAGACGAAAGTATGTGTGAATATATTGCTGAATTAAACACTTATTTTCATAGGTGAGTGAGTGGATATCAGGTCACCACTTTTGAAGGACTAGCAGACCATTTGGTGAGGGAGCAAGCCCTTAGCACTTTGTCTGAGGACATGAGAATCTCGTTAGCTGATAGACAGTGCAATACTGCAGATGAGTTGGGGAAGAAGGGACACCTATACCTAGCAAGCAGGGCATCACTGCACAGGAAAAGGACACCCAGTGCTGCACATGGGTCTAAGGGAACCCATGGTGGGCAGCCCAGACTGCCCCAACAGAGTCTGCCAGTAGCAGGGGATGCCACTAGTCCAGGTACACATCCAGAACCAAGGTTTAAATGTTTTAAATGCAACCAGTGGGGGCATGAGGCATATAGATGTCCACAGAGTCAAGAAGGGGAACAAAAATTGGGAGAGCCAGTAAGTGGGAATGACAAAATGCCTACAGTAGATTGTCTTGAGACAACAAGGGTACCGAACTACCACAAGAGGTTATATCCTATATTAGTGAATGGAAAACAGGCCATGGCTACGACAGACACAAGCTCTGACCTAGCCACTGTGAAGTCTGCAATGGTTACAGAGGAGCACTACTTGCTTGGGCAGTCCACTCCAGTCAGAGCTTTAGGAGGGACCCCATTCTAAATAGCTTTGGCTATGGTTCACCTTGATGGGAGGGAGAAAAAGGAAGCCAGCAAGTAGGTGTGTTTGTGGATATCCCTGCAGTTGTCCTGATAGGGAATGACTTTGATAATGCAGTACCATGTGAGCATGCAGTTACATGCAGTCAAGCTTGGGGACAAGCATGTGTGTCTGGTAGCTTGGGGGGTGATCCAGACAGACTGCACACTTGCAGCTAGGAGTAGTGAGGTGGTTAGTTCAGGGAGGGGAGCAACCCTGTAGCAGTGAGACTGAAGGTGAGCCACAGATGCTTCTGGGTAGTGATGTTCCCTTAGAGTGACTGCAAGGGCAGAGGTGAGTAGTAGCCCCCAGGCTGACAGTGAGGCACCGCTGTCAGAGGATACCAGACTTCCTATGGAAGGGGAGCTGGGAAGGGTTACAAAGAGAGAGATGAGACAGGCTCAGCTCTCAAACCCTACATTACAAGGCCTGAGGGAGGTAGCTAGTGAGGCACCTGATTCTCAATGGAAGGGGGAATCTATATACTGGGACAAAGGATTACTGTATAGAGAATGGACCCCTGAGGGAGGGCTAGAGGGTGAGAGAATACAGCAGTTGGCAGTGCCCAGATCTTACCATCTGGCACTTCTAGCCATATCCCATGATATTCCCTTTGCAGGTCATATTGGCATAAATGTGCAAAGAGGCGTATTATGCAGAACTTCTACTGGTCCGAGATTTCCAAAGAGATGTAACAAGGTACTGCAGGATCTGTGAGCAGTGCCAAAAGGTAAACAAGGCAGGACACAAGGTTAAAGCTCCTTTGCTGCATTTGCCTATGATTAAGGAGCCATTTCTGAGGGTAGCTATGGACATCGTGGGGCCTCTGAGTACCCCAAGTTCCACATGGAAGACTTATATTCTAGTGGTAGTAGATTATGCTACCAGATACCCTGAGACAGTGACTCTGTCCTCCATTGAGGCAGAAAATGGGGCAAATGCTAGTGTTACAGATTTTCTGCAGGGTAGGTGTCCCAAAAAAAAATACTGACTGACAAAGGTGCCAATTTCATGTCAGACCTGCTGGCTTGTCTGTGGAAGCACTGTGGGGGTGAATCACCTAAAGACCATGCCTCTACCATCCCCAGACTAATGGTCTTGTTGAGAGGTTAAAGTCTACACTCAAGATGATGCTACGGGCATTTCCAGACCAGTTTAAGAGAGATTGGGACAAATATCTGCCTCATCTGTTTGCTTACAGAGAGGTCCCCCAGGAATCCACAGGTTTTTCACCCTTTGAGTTGCTGTATGGACATAGGGTGAATGGACCTCTAGATTTGATTTGAGATGAGTGGTAGGGAGAGTGTGAATCCCACAATGAGTCTGTTGTGGCATATGTCCTACACCTCTTGACAAAGCTCAGGGAACTCATGGACTTGGCCCAGATGAATCTGGCAGAAGCCCAACAGCAGAAAAAGGTCTGGTATGACAGGATTGCTCAAGCTAGAGAGTATGCTCTAGAGCAGCAGGTAATGGTTCTCATTCCTGTCAGACACAACAAGCTGCAGGCAGCTTGGTAGGGACCCTACAAGGTGGTAAGGAAGGTCAGAGATGTTAACTACATGGTAGAACTGCTAGGCAGAAGGAGGGGCACAAATTCTACCATGTTAACATGATGAAGCCTTACCATATAGGGAGGCCCTTGTGTTGAGTATTTGTGGTAGATTTCAGGAGATGTCTGATGGGGATATGGTGACTGATCTCCTCAGTGAGTCTCAGACTGACACCTCAGTGGAAAGGGTAGCAATGTCCCAGCAACTATCTCCTACCCAGGTTTGGGAAATGCGAGCAGTGTTACAGGAGTTTGGGGACATGTTCACTGGGAAACCAGGGTGCACCCACCTGGTACAGCACCATGTGGATACAGGACCACAAAGGCCTATTAAGCAGGCCCCTTATAGAGTGCCTGAGAGAGTCAAACAACCTCTGAGGGAGGAAATACAGGAAATGTTGGAAGTAGGGGTGATTCAGGAGTCCAGCAGTCACTGGACCTCTCCAGTGGTGCTGGAACCAAAGAAGGATGGCAGCACCAGGTTCTGTGTGGACTACAGGAAATGAAATATTCACACAGAGTCAGATGCTTACCCCATGCCTAGGGTAGATGAAGCCCTGGAGCAGCTGGGTGGGGCTAAGTATCTTACCACTACTGATCTTACCAAGGGCTACTGGCAAGCGCCCTCCACTCGCAATGCTACAGAGAGGTCAGACTTTGTGACTCCTTTTAGTTTGTATGAGTTCACAACGATGCTCTTTGGGATGAAAAATGCCCCACTGACTTTCCAGAGGCTGGCAGATCATATCCTAGCAGGAGATTTTGCACTTTATTACCTAGATGATATTGTCATCTACAGCCATTCCTGGCAAGAGCACCTTCAGCATGTCAGGGAGGTGCTGGGCAGACAACAGAGGGCAGGTGTGACTATTAAGTCCAGCAAATGTCAGGTGGGTATGGAGGAGGTCTCCTACTTGGGACATAGGGTGGGGAGTTGTGAGATCAGGCCAGAATCTGCCAAAGTGGAAACCAGTCAAGCATGGCCTGCCCCTGTTAACAAAATGCAAGTGAGAGCATTCTTAGGGACAGTAGGGTACTACAGAAAGTTCATCCTAAGTTATAGTATCATAGCTGCTCCACTCACAGACCTGGCTAAAAAAATAGATCAGATAAGGTAGTGTTCACCCCAGCATGTGAGCAGGCATTCCAGAAGTTTAAAGGAGCTTTGGGAATACCCTTTGCAATAGCCAGTCCAGATTAAAGCAAATCATGTGTTGTGTAGGTGGATGCTTCAAACCATGGGGTGGGGGCTGTACTTAGCCAGGTTTCCTCAGAGGGAGAAGAACATCCATTGGTATATCTCAGTCATAGGCTCCAACTCAGGGAGGAATGCTATGCAGCTGTAGTAAAGGAATGCCTAGCCATAGTGTGGGCACTGCAAACACTTCTGTCTTATCTGTATGGAAGGAAATTCACTGTAGTTACAGATCACAGTTCCTTAACATGGCTACACCAAGCCAGCAGGCAAAATGCCAAGTTACTAAGGTGGAGCCTAGGGTTGCAAGCATATATTATGACAGTGCAGCACCACTGTGGGTTTACCAATACCAACGCAGATGGGCTCTCAAGACAGGGAATGCTGTAAGGTGTTCCCAGGAAGGCTCAACCCTATCAGGTAACGTTTCTCAAGGGTCACTTGAAAAAACTAGCATGAGTTTTCGGGGAGCGGGGGATTGTGATGCTGCCACCCCAGCTAGCTGGAGTTTTGTAAATAATTCTATGTCATTTGTGAATATTGCTATGATTTATACAGAAGGTATGTTATGTACTGAGTTTCAAGGATGTAAAAACAGTGTACCCTACTGGAAAAGAACAGAAATGTAAATAAACTATAAGCCTGTATAAATATATGTTCTAATAGTAGAAGCTGGAAAGCATATAGTTAACTTGCAAAACGTCAAGAAAATAAGTTGAAAAATAAAGTGTTTTATGCTTGTGTTATCTCTCAGTAAGCAGACACAATGTCTAGAGCTAGAAGTTTTTTCTATTGTCTTGAAAGTAATTTTAATTACTAGGTTTAAAATGTAAAGTGTTTTATTGCTTCCTAGTAGATGTACATTTGAGAGGTATGTACTTCTCACACAGAGATGATAAAATTCTGTTGGTATCTGTTAGCTTGGGAACTGAAGACAGGTGACAAAGAGTGATGGCATCCAGAGCCAGCAGTAATGTTTGATAGTAATTTAAGAACTCTCTCAGAGAAAGACTGTGCATTTTGTATCTTGTCTTGTACCTGATAACATCCTCTCATCACCACATGCCTTGCTAATAGTAAGTAACCAGGGTACAGTAATCTCTCTTAGATATAAATAGGAATATAGTAATGATTAGCTTAGATGTTTTCAGTATTTGAGACTGTCCTGTAATGTTGTTTTAAATATTTTTTGTGATTCTGAACTCTGTAGTTACTGTGTAGATTTGAGTATTGTCTTGTTCTTTTATTATTTATTATTAAATATATTTAAACCTATCTTTGTGGCCGACATTTGTGAGACATATTTAAGCTCTTAGAGTACTTGCATATGCATTTGGTGACACTGTACAGGCCACTCATAAAATAGCCTTGGTCTTGGTTACACTTACCATTTGGATAACAGTAACATTACACAGTAGGATTTGTCACCCTTTGTAAGGCCCTTTAAAGTAGTTGATAAGTAGTTGCTGGTAGCAGCTGGTGCTTTCTTATAGTCTGGGCAGAAGGGAGCATAGCTAATAAACCTATACCAGCATTTCCTAGGTGTGTACTTGTGTACAAATCAAATCTCAAAGTGTGTGTGTGTGTGTGTGTGTGTGTGTGTGTGTGTGTGTGTGTGTGTGTGTGTGTGTTTCAACTACTTGGGCAGGGACACAAAGTATTAGTTGGACAGAGAGGGTGCTAGAGGTTTTGGCTTGGCCACTCAGCTGAGATCTCAACCCTATAGCTGTGCCGGTAGGGAGTCTTATTGGGGATCTGGAGAAAGAGGCAGAAACCAGCCCCAGACTGACTGTGATCTATGTGTGCTCTTAAGGGAAATTGTACTTTACTGTGTGTGTACTTGTCATCCTCCCATTGTGTACATCCCTCACTGTTGCCAGTGGTGAAGAATTAGGCTCCTTGATTACTGGGCCAGTGCAGGGGCGTCACAGTCACAACACGCAAAAGAGTGAAAAGTGATTCAGATGGTGGCTTCCTACATATGCCACTGTGTTGAGTTTGTTACAATTCTTAGCACGGCTCTCATTTTATATCCCAAATCTTGGCATTCAAAATGAGAATGTGTTATGTAGCCCCACCTTTTCATGCATTTCTAAATGGTTATACCATTCTGGGTTCCTTCATATGCAGACTCTTTTTTGCCTCGTGTATGGAGTGGAATCCTTCATTTCCATATCAGTAAACACACCTACTTAGGACATGCAGCACACTGTGGTATTTCAGTCATTGTACAGCTACATTATTTGTGTCTTACAATTACCCACACTCTTTAGCATTACCTCCACCCATGTTAATGTCCTGACAATTTAAGAATTTCCCAGCTGGTTCCCAGATGGTCTCTGGCTGTGAAATGTCAGTTACATGATCCCATGATTCTATTTCTACACCAGTCTTGATTATGATCTCAGTATTTCTTCACAAATGACTAGCATTGTGGACATAGAATCAGATACATGTGTCTCCCACATTCTATAAATAACACAATAATAGGGTTGACCACTAACTTCCATTTTTTCTAAGCTTAAAGATTACTTTTATCTTGTATTCTGTAAAAATGTTGTGAAGAGGTGTTCATAAATCCAGAGTAATGTCAATGTTTATTTTTCTGGCTGAGAATAAGGTTTTGCCACATCACTAAAAAAAATCAACAAAGGATTTGTAATGGTACTTATGACTCTCATTTAATATATACAACTCTTAATTCAACCACAGCTTTATTCACAATGAGTTGGTTTTCTTTGGTTGATTGAAAATGTGACATAATATTGTCTAAAAGTAAAAAGTCTGTTTTTTAAAGTCTTGCCATGACTTTGTGTCCAAATGCCTGTATTTTGGGGATGAGATCTTTCACAGTTAGTTAAACAAGTAAATAACAGTTGTTTGTGTTTGATAGACTAGAACTTCCAGGTATCAACCCATGTCGATATACAGCACTAGAAAAACTCAACATATGCTTAAAGGATAAACTCTGTGTCCTCTCAAAATGCTTCCATATGATAAATGTCAAACAAATTGGCCTGTAATCACTAATAGTACAATCAGGATGATTTGTACATACTGGAACAAAACTTTTAATTACACCTTTCTAAAACAAATAAACAAAACACAGTTTCAATCTCTTATCTCTCTCAAAAAATAGCCACTCAACCCATCTGGCTGAGTTATTTTTAATACAATCTAATTATAATTTTATATGTTTTCCATTAATGGAGGACAACTACCTGCTATGTTTGGTAGAAAATTAAAATGTATATCAATTGTGAGAGGAACCACCAAAGAAACCATCAACAATTTAGCCAAAGTCTTGGGGACACTTACATGCCTAGAATGATCTCTTAATACCCGACTTGAGGCATCTTCCAAACCATAGCCTCATAGGTGTTTTTAAACAAGCCCTTTTTGTTATCCAATACACGAGTAGCAAACTTTATTTCATAGGCAATCCTGTACTTATTAACTAGTCCTTTAAAATATTTCTTAAAAAGTGTTACAAATGGACCTATTTGTCACAGTTGGATGAGCCCTAAAGTACCTAAACAAGATTTTTGCCTTTTTTCTTCTAATGATTCCAGTTTTCTATTACACCAGGGAGATTTAAAATGCTTCCTTCCCATAGAAGTACATGTTGGAACAAAACAGTCAAACGCTTGATTTGACTTCAAAAAAATTCTAGTTTTCACACATACTTTTACCTTTCATCTCAGAATCCCATTCCCACTGAAATACTTTAGTTTTAATATTTGTAAAATATGATCTATACATTTTTTTATCTCTACCTTTTCATTAAATGAAGGTTAATAAAAATCCATAATTTCAGAAATAATGCAGAAATGGTCCAAATTCCTCAACTGTGGATGTGTACTGCATTACTTAGATTTCAGTTTATTAGGGAGCAAAACTGCATCCAGCACCTTACTTCCCCTGGGATTCTGCATTACAGTCTCCACACAACACCTAGTTTATTAGATACATTTGGTGAATTGTAGAAAAGTGACACATTTTTACTTCTACCATCATTAGTTATATTTCACAGTTATAAACTCTGACTTTTCATCACTTTAAACAAATACAGAAGTAAATCTGGCAGAAATGTGAATAGATATTCCCACTCATCTGATTAGATCTATAGGTATGATGTCCTCCAATACCTTCCATATCAGTGGAATATTAGTATGGCTCAACCAAGTTTCAATTATACATAGACTATCAAAAGAATCATTTACTAAATAAGTTTCCAAACCAACTAATTTATTGTTACTACAATTAGATAAACATTTTAACGAGTTCCTTTTTCCATTCACATTAGTCAAATTCTCCACCTTAAAAAAGTCCTAAAAACTTTGGTCAGATAAATACACAGCATGTGATTGTTCACATGGCTCAAATGTAGCAAATCATTAGCAAAATAACTATACTTGTTGTTGATGTCTTCCCAAAGTTCATCACATTTCATACAATACTTCTAGGATTCCCTTCTAATAAATGTAGTAGTTGCTCTCATTTTTAACTGCATCATACCCTTAAATCTAGAATCTAGTAGTCTAAAATCTTGGAAGATATCACAAAAAATTAAATCTATAGATTTTACTTAAGTCAGATATGTCACCCATGGCTTCTTGAAAGTTTCCCTTATATCTCTCAGTTTACAGCCACTCAAACAAGATGCACAGCCAGCACCTTTGAACCCTTGGGAGAACATTCTTAACACTTCTTAATAATGAATCTCCTATAACTAGGATTTGTCTGTCTCTCACTGCAGAGGAATTTGTACATAAATTACCTCTTGAATCTACCCAACCAGTTATATAATTTGTTAGGCTGATAAAATTATCGCCAACAGCCCTCTTACGTTTATTCTTAACTATCTGATAAGCATCTGCCTTACCTTCCTCATACAAGGAGAGTTTATTACTAGACCCAACCTTAAATACATTACTTTCATTTGAAAGGACAGTCACATCACCTAACACCTTACTTGGACTCGTACTGCAGGGTTTTACAAAATCAAATGCATTTCCTATAGTCTGGGTACCAGTAGCTAACAAACAAGAACTTGTGGCAATAGACCAAAGTCAGTTTGAGTACAGGTCTGGATAGCATTGTTGCAACTGCTATTAAAAGTATGGGTGGTAATATTTCATGATGTTAACAACTGAAGAAAGATTTTCAGAACTGAAATTATCACCCCTAGTCACATTACCTTCACTAGTTAAATCTATTTTTTTTTTTTTTGCATTTGGTGCTACTGGCTGTAAACTCTAAATAGCTTATACCATTGATATTACAATGAACACATTTAAGTTAGTAACCACTAGAAACTAGGTAATTAAAAAAAACTCATCCATCAAGTTCATTTATCTAATGACACAATACTTTAAAATGATCCTACTTCTTCTTCTTTCGGCTTTTCATGGTTAGGGGTCGCCACAGCGGATCATCTGTCTGCTCACGATTGGCAGTGGAGTTTTACGGTGTCGAGTTGCCAGCCTGGCGCCCAAACTTCCACAGAAGGCACACACATGCACACACTCACACCTAGGGCCAATTTAGAATGTCCAATCCACCTACTGCATGTCTTTGGGATGTGGGAGGAAACCGGAGCCCCTGGAGGAAACCCACGCAACAACAGGGACCACAGACTCTGCACATAAGGCACCACAGCCGAAAATCGAACCAGAGAACCTTTTGCTGTGAGGCGGCAACGCTAACTGCTGCATCTCTGTGGCCGCCCACTTTAAAATGATTCTACTAAATTACTTTAATAATAAATCAGAGAGCAATAACATTTACTGCCCTACAATGTCCAACACACAAAGATGCATATACATGTCTTTGCATCAATGTGAGGTACTAAACATGTCTTCACATGAGCTGAGCAGATATAAAACAGTACACAGTCCAAGATAGGAAGACATAGTCCCTAGTTCACAGTATATACTTTTTGTGCAACAGATCTAATTAAAAAAGAAAATGCAACATACTTCACCTGTGTCCTTAAAAGGACAACAAGGAAAAATTCACAGTATACCAAGAACCTCCAACAACTAAATGTAGCATCTGCTCTTGGCTGGAGCAGTTATAACGCAGCACATAGTCACATATAGACAGGCATGACCCCCCCAACTTCTAGCACATACTTTCCGTGCTGAAAAACTAAAAAGAAAATGGACTGTTTCTTCACTTGTGACCTCTAAAGGACAACCAGAAAAGAGATCACAGCACACCAAGCATCTCCAGGAACTAAATGTAGCATTTGCTCATGGGTAGAGAAGTTAGAAATCAGCACACCTACCCCAGATAGAAAGGCACATCTTATTCATAAAAAGTAAACAGGATTCCTAGCGGTACAATATGGAAGCTGTAATGTTGTTAGCTAAAAAAAAAATCAGTCCTCAGAATAACACTATGTTCAAAATGTATAAAAAAATAACACGTTTCTTATATGTGTTCCTTCCAGTCTGCCATCACTGTAGAAAGCACTTCATTCATGTGTATAGCACATACGTAAAACAAGGTTACTACAAACAGTACAGAAAAAAATATGTGCAAAACCACTTTCAAAAGAACTCACTTAGAGGCAATGTATAAGATGAAAAGATTTTGTTATAATATTAATACCATACATGCCTACTATGAAAACAAACAGTACTCCAAAGGATATGGCAAGCCTCATTATTAGTGTCACTTCCTGCCACATTATTCTGGCAGCGAAGGTTAAAAGGCATTTACACAAATACAGAGATTAAAACAAGTGAGAAATTGGAAAGGAACATACTCTGCGGCTGACAGCCCCATGAGTACAGCACTTCATTAACATACCTAAAACTGTGAAAAATTACACTACAGTAGTATTTAATATCGTAAGCCAGAATTCATGCTTCACATCATTCCTAAATACATGCAGTAAAATAGATTTTACTATCTATATACATATATATATATATATATATATATATATATATATATATATATGCTGCGGTGGTGGTGCTGTGGTAACGTTGTCATCTCACAGTAAGATGCGGTCTGGTTCGATTCTCAGCTAGAGCGTTTTCTGCATGGAGACATGCATGAATGGGCGTACCTTCATTGAAGGTTGTGCGTCAGGGCTGGTAACTCGGCATGTAAAAATCAACTACCAATCATTAGCGGACCGGAGTTCCGCTGTGGCGACCCCTAACCAGGAAAAGCCGAAAGACACACGCACACACACACACACACATATATATATATATATATATATATATATATATATATATATATATATATATATATATATAGGTGCCTATCATAACAATGAAACTGATAAAAGTTAAAGCCATTTCAATGAAAGCTCCTCACCAAACACTGAAAACTCATTTCATCGAAAGCATTCTCCACAAGAAATATATACCAACTCCATGATCACACAAACATGGTGGAAAAATAAAAGCACACAGTGAATCACTGCTTAAGAGCAAATATGAACATTTACAGATCTGGGGTTACAACATGATGCTGACTATCACAATTCAAACATACTGTCCTAGAATCACTTTCCTAATAATTCTTGTGATAAGAAATGACACAATTGCATGCATTCTACACAATTCTATACAGTTCTTAACTTTTCAGTGAAATGAGTTTTCAGTGTTACAAGTCTTCATTGTTATGGTTTTCAGTGTTATGATAGGGACCCATACATATATATTTGTGTGTGTGTGTGTGTGTGTGTGTGTGTGTGTGTGCATCAGATGTACCCCAATAAAAAGTCACACTCCCCATATCCTCCTACATACTTAATGTTCACTGCTGTTTTTTTTTTTAATATTTATATATTCAACACATAAGGTCTAGCCCAGTAAATAACTTATTTTAGAAGCACTTGTGTTAATTTATTTATTCATTCGCCTTCCCATAAACACTTTATGCATTCCAATATTGTATCATAACAAGTGAGTATGGGGTCTATGCTGGCAAGCAACAAGAATAAGGCAGAAATACATACTTGGATGAAACATCACTCCACTGCAATGTACATACGCATGCACAAATCGACACACACACACACACACACACACACACACACACACACACACATAGGTTCATAGGTAGGTACTAGGCTATCGGCCCTAGGGCCTATACAAGCTCAGCCAAAAAGGTACCCTGGCTTTTGCCACCCAAGAAAATTATTTTCCTGTGCCACCATCGAGCAGAGCCACAGAAGTGATCCCTGGGGTGAATTTCCTATTTCCCATCCAATCATCAAGATTTTTCTTGAAGAGTACTAATGAGAAGCTCTGTTTGACATAGATAGGTAGCTTATTCCAGAGTATGGGAAGTCTCTGGGACAGGAATCTATCCCTCTGGCAAGTTCTGTTTATTGTGGTGACAAGGTTTAGGTCCCTAGAGCATGTAGCTCGGAGGGATTGGGACTTCTTTAAGTGGAGCATGTCCAACAGCTCTGGGTTTGACATAGGTTTGTATGTTAGGCAGAGATCACCCTCTGAGTAGGTGATATGCGACAGAGTAAAGCTGGAGTTTTTTGAGACAGTCTGTGTAGGGCATCTGTTTGAGGCCGGTAATCCTCTTTGTGAGGTATTTCTGTGGCCTTTCCAGTTGTTGCAGATGTCTTGTGAGGTACATTCCAAAAGGGGCATTGTACTCTATAATGGGTCTAATGAGTGATGAGTAGAGGGGAACAATGACCTCATTTTTTCTGGATGAGAAACCTTTTGTGATGAGGTGTGCCACATAGAAGGATTTCCTGACTACTGTGGCGATGTGATTATCATAGGTTCATAGGTAGGTACTAGGCTATTGGCCCTAGGGCCTATAGAAGCCTAGCCAAAAAGGTACCCTGACGTTCGCCACCCAAGAAAATTATTTTCCTGTGTCCCTGTCAAGCAGAACCACAGAAGTGATCCCCGGGGTGAATTTCCTATTAGCCATCCAGTCATCAAGATTTTTCTTGAAGAATGCTAATGAGGAGCTCTGTTTGACATAGATAGGTAGTCTATTCCAGAGTATGGGAAGCCTCTGGGACAGGAATCTATCCCTCCAGCATGTTCTGTTTATTGTGGTGACAAGGTTTAGGTCCCTAGAGCGTGTAGCTCGGAGGGATTGGGATTTCTTTAAGTGGGGCATGTCCAACAGCTCTAGGTTTGACATAGTTTTGTATGTTAGGCAGAAATGGAGTTTTTTGAGACTGTCTGTGTAAGGCATCTATTTGAGGCTAGTAATCCTCTTTGTGAGGTATTTTTGCAGCCTTTCCAGTTGTTGTTGATGTCTTGTGAGTTACATACCAAAAGGGGTGTTGTACTCTATAATGGGTCTAATGAGTGATGAGTAGAGTGGAACAATGACCTCTTTATTTCTGGATGAGAAACCTTTTGTGATAAGGTGTGCCAAGTAGAAGGATTTCCTGACCACTGTGGCAATGTGATTATCACAGGAGAGACTACTATCCACCTGTGTTCCAAGGTCTCTTATCACACGTTCGGTGATAAGTAGACTACCGCCTATGTGATACTTCATGGGTACAGAGTTTTTACCAAAGGGGATGACAATGCACTTTTTGGCATTGAGCTTGAGACCATGTCTTTGACACCAGGCATCTGTCTCAGTGAGGCCCTTTTGTAGGATGTCCACATCATT